>NC_092374.1:81274085-81516286 GCF_030028105.1 Mobula birostris | reverse complement strand
AAGCAGCGGAGGTTTGAGATTAGGGTTTTCCTTCTCCTAGGTGAGCTGCCAGCCACGGCTGATGAGCCCCATCCACTCAAAGCAACTGGTTTTAAGGCGCCAGTAACCCGCCTTTGCCCCTTTTCAGTAGAAACGGTTCCACCAGGCTTGGTAGCTAATCCATGTGTGAAGGCCCGGAGCTGGACCTGGTTTCAGAGGTATTTGAGTTGCACATCATTTGGAGCATTCAGTAGGTAGTGGAGCTTGTCCTCATTATCACTCCTGGCTATAACAACCTTGAGGATTCAGGACTCAGGGTAGGGTATGCAGTATACAACCTGAAATTCACACTCTTCACAGACATCCACGAAACAAGAACCCTACAGAATGAATGATAGAGACATTGAAGCCCCCTTCCCCCTCCCTTGGCTCAAGCAGCAGCAAATGCATCGAACCCCTTCTCCTCCCCCCACACTAACATTCCAGGAGTACCAAGCACCCCCCCCCACCACACCACCATGCAAACAACATCAAAACCCCCAAGGAGACCTTGATCTGGAGTCCATCAAAACCACAGTGCATAAATCAGCACGTTGGTATCTCAGACGGGCTCTTTCTCTCCATCAAGGGAGACAGAGATCACTTGCGCAACAATGAGAGAGGAGACCAGCAGCTCACTGTTCCGATGTTACAATCTTATACATTTCTTCTCCAAGACCCCCTATCCACCACCCGCCTTCTCGTTGATTGACAGGTTTTCACTCACCATCAAAAGAGAGAGGGATTGCTTGAGTACAGGGATCTTCTTCTGAAGATTAGCGAACACACCACTTGCTGTCTCAGTACTTCAGTCTCCCACACAGCTTCAGTTGGCAAAATTGGTGAGGAACTGGGTCAAGGATCTGTTCTGGGACCCCTTCTCTTTGTGATTTTTATAAATGACCTGGATGAGGAAGTGGAAGGATGGGTTAGTAAATTTGCTGATGACACAAAGGTTGGGGGCGTTGTGGATAGTGTGGAGGGGTGTCAGAGGTTACAGCGGGACATTGATAGGATGCAAAAATGGGCTGAGAAGTGGCAGATGGAGTTCAACACAGGTAAGTGTGAGGTGGTTCATTTTGGTAGGTCAAATTGATGGCAGAACATAATATTCATAGTAAGACTCTTGGCAGTGTGGAGGATCAGAGAGATCTTGGGGTCCGAGTCCATAGGACACTCAAAGCTGCTGGGCAGGTTGACTCTGTGGTTAAGAAGACATACAGTGCATTGGCCTTCATCAATCGTGGGATTGAGTTTAGGAGCCGAGAGGTAATGTTGCAGCTATATAGGACCCTGGTCAGACCCCACTTGGAGTACTGTGCTCAGTTCTGGTCACCTCACTACAGGAAGGATGTACAAACTATAGAAAGGGTGCAGAGGAGATTTACAAGGATGTTGCCTGGATTGGGGACCATGCCTTATGAGAACAGGTTGAGTGAACTCGGCCTTTTCTCCTTGGAGCGACAGAGGATGAGAGGTGACCTGATAGAGGTGTACAAGATGATGAGAGGCATTGATCGTGTGGATAGCCAGAGACTTTTTCCAGGGCTGAAATGGCTAGCATGAGAGGGCATAGTTTTAAGGTGCTTAGAAGCAGGTACACAGAGAGTGGTGAGTGCGTGGAATGGGCTGCCAGCGATGGTGGTGGAGGCAGATACAATAGGGTCCTTTAAGAGACTCCTGGACAGGTACATGGAGCTTAGAAAAAAATAGAGGGCTATGGATAAGCCTAAGTAATTTCTCATGTAAGAACATGTTCGGCACAGCTTTGTGGGCCGAAGAGCCTGTATTGTGCTGGAGATTTTCTATGTTTCTATGTCGATGGGGCCGCTCCCCGAGGGTGCACGTCTTCCAAGCTGTTCCTGCAGATGGCGGTGCTAGGCTGCACATCATAATATCACTGGCCTGTAGAGTCATACAGCACAGAAACAGGCCTTTCAGCCCATCTAGTCTGTGCCAAACCATTTAAACTGCCTACTCCCATCGACCTGCACCGGGACCATATCCCTCCATACCCCTACCATCCATGTACCTATCCAAATTTCTCTTAACTGTTGAAATTGAGCTCACATGCACCATTTGTGCTGGCAGCTCGTTCCACACACTCACAACCCTCTGAGTGAAGAAGTTTCCCCTCATGTTCCCCTTAAACTTTTCACCTTTCACCCTTAACCCATAACCTCTGGTGTAGTCCTACCCAACCTTAGTGAAAAAAGCTTGCTTGCATTTACCTTATCAATACCCCTCATAATATGTCATGAAGTTTGTTGTTTTGCAGCAGCAGTATATTGTAATGCGTAATAAAAACTACAAATTACAATGGGAAGTGTATATAAAAAAGAAAATTAAATTAAGTAAGTAGAGCAAAAAGGGAGAAAAATACTGAGGAAATGTTCATGCCCATTGGGAAATCTGATGGCAGAGGGGAAGAAGCTGTTCCTGAAACATTGAGAGTGTGCCTTCAGGCTCCTGTATCTCCTGCTTGAACGGTAGCGATGAGAAGAGGTGATGGGGCTTCTTAATGATGGGTGCTGCCTTTTTGAATGTGCCCTGGATGCTGGGTTGCATACTGGCAAACTGGTTTCATATTGACACGTGTACTGAAGTGCAGTGGGAAAAGTTTGGTCTGTATGACAGCCGCACAGATTGTTTCTTTACAAAAACACGAGGAATTCTGCAGATGCTGGAAATTCAAGCAACACACATCAAAGTTGCTGGTGAACGCAGCAGGCCAGGCAGCATCTGTAGGAAGAGGTACAGTCAACGCTTCGGGCCAAGACCCTTCGTCAGGACTAACTGAAGGAAGAGTTAGTAAGAGATTTGAAAGTGGGAGGGGGAGATCCGAAATGATAGGAGAAGACAGGAGGGAGAGGGATGGAGCCAAGAGCTGGAAAGTTGATTGGCAAAAGGGATATGAGAGGATCATTGGACAGGAGGCCTAGGGAGAAAGAGAGTGGGGGGGGAACCCAGAGGATGGGCAAGGAGTATAATGAGAGGGACAGAGGGAGAAAAAGGAGAGAGAGAATACATATATATATACACACACACACACACAAGATTGCTCAGATATTACTGAAATATTACTGACATGACCGTAACAATCAGAGGAAGTGCAGTGCAGGCAGATAATAAGGTTCAAAGACCAAGTCAAGCAAGATGTGTGAGATCAAGAGTATCTTATCATACAAGAAGTCCATTCAATAATCCTTTAACAGCTGCATAGAAGCTGTCCTTGAACCTGGTGGTACATGGTACCACACAGTACGAGCACTTCAGCCATCACCATTGTGCAAAACCTTTAACCTTCTCCAAGATCAATCCAACTCTTCTCTCCCATAAAACCCAATTTTTTTTAATCCATGTGCCCATCTAAGAGTCTCTTAAATGTCCTGAATGTATCTGCCTCTACCTCCACCCTTGGCAGCGTGTTCTAGGTAGTTACGATTCTCTGTGTATAAAGGCAATCTCTGATGTCCCCCCCTATACCTTCCTCCAATCATCTTAAGATGATCTTGGTTGGTGATGAATATTGGTAGCTCGCTTTGAGGCGGTTGATGTTGCGATGTTTGCTGAGCCTGGCAATTAGCTTGCCGACATTTCATCACCAGTCAAAGTGACATCCTCAGGGTGCAGTTGTTGGCATTTCTCTCTGGGAGTACTCACGTTCATAAGTCCCCGTTCGGTTGACTCTGCACTCTGAGGATGTCACTTCGACTGGTGATGAAACATCTGCAAGATAACTGCCAAGCTCTGAGGACACAACAACATCAAACATCTTAAAATTATGTTCAAAGTTCAGAGTAAATTTATTATCAAAGTACATGAATGTCACCATATACAGCCCTGAGATTCAGTTTCCTGTGGGCATACTCAGTAAATTTACAGAGTAATAACCAAACCATAACAGAATCAATGAAAGAACACCCAACTTGGGCATTCAACCAGAGTGCAGAAGACAACAAACTGTGCAAATACGAAAAGAAGAAATAATAATAATAAGTAAGCAATAAATATCGAGAACATGAGACGAAGAGTCCTTGAAAGTGATTGGTTGTGGAAACATTTCAATGATGGGGCAGGTGAAATTGAGTGAAGTTATCCCCTTTGGTTCAAGAGCCTGATGTTTGAGGGGTAATAACTGTTCCTGAAGCTCTTGTACCTTCTTCCTGGTGACAGCAGTGAGTGGCCTGGGTGGTGGGGGTCCCTTTTGATGGGGGCTACTTTCCTGCAACAGTGTTTCATGTAGATGTGCTCAATGGTGATGGACTGGGCCGTATCCAATACTTATTGTAGGATTTTCTGTTCAAGGGCATTGGTGTTTCCATACCCTTCCTATGGTGTTAGCCATTGTCACACTGGGAAAAAGACGCTGGCTCTTCACTCAATCCATGCACACACAGTGTTACTGTCAACATCTATGATACGTGCTTTCGGGCTTTTCGGGAAAGGGGAGAAGAGAGAGTATCTGGGGTGGGAGGGGTCTTTGACTATGCTGCTGCTTTACTGAGGCAGTGAGAGTATAGACAGTCCATGGAGGGACAATAAATTTATGAAACTTGAGGTGCAAGTATGCTTAAGATGGCTCCTTAAAACCTTAATTCCCCTAAACAGATAACATAGAGGGTGATTGGGATTGAGGATTCTTGGTTCAGTTGATGGTAAAATTCTGAGAGTTAGATACCCTACTCTGTCCCATATAGCTGATGTACAACTTCCTTCTTGTCTAGCCCTTAACCTTTCCCATCCATCTGGCTTCACCTATCACCTTCCAGCTAGCCTCCATGCCCTCCTAGCACCTTTTTATTCTGGCATCTTCCCCCTTCCTTCTCAACCCTGAAGTAGGGTCTGAGCTCGAAACGTAGATTGTGTATTCATTTCTAAAGATGCTGCTCGACCTACTGAGTTCCTCCAGCATTTTGTGTGTGTTACGATGGTTATAGGATTCCTCACCTGTTGAAGTCAGGCTCAATTGGCTATGAACCTGACAAACGTTTTGCATGCGTGACATTTACAACAGTGGGAAACAATAGGAATATGGGCAAGACTTTCAATGAGGAATCCTACAAAACATTGTGATGTCAATGGCCAGAGCACAGTTGAATAAACGGGCCATACCTCCCCCTGCTGGCTGAGTGAGGAACATCAACCAGAAGATTAGACTACACCGAGATGGGAAGTTCAGGTTCAAAAGTTAAATCTATTTTTTATATCGGTTTTATTTGTCACAGGTAGATCAGAATACATAGTTTGCAGTGTGCTGGGGGCAGCCCACAAGTGTTGCCATTGCTTCCGGTGCCAACATAAAATGCCCACAATTGACTATGGTGAATCTGTACAGCGTTTTGGAATGTGGGAGGAAACTGGAGCACCCAGAGGAAACCCACATGGTCACAGGGAGGATGTACTCTTACAGACAGCGGCGGAAATTGAACCAGATCTCTCGATTGTTGACACTGTAAAAATGATGTGGTGATCATCGGCTTTAAGAGGGTGAAGGTTCATGGCCAGAAGTAGGTGGGGGAGACAACAAGCCAGGCTAAAATGCAGAGGAATGAGGCCTCTTCTACCCAGCACCTTATTGGCAAATGGGATAACTACACTTGCCCCATCATTAACATGTTCCCACAAGCAACGGACTCATTGTCGACTTTTCATCTCACGTTCTCGATATTTGTGCTTATTTATTTATTATTATTATTTATTTATTTTTGTACTTGCACAGATAGTTGCCTTCTGCACACAAATTAAACACTCACACTGGTGCGGCCTTTCATTGATTCTGTTACGGTTATTCTGTTATGGATTTATTGAGTATGCCGACAAGAAAATGAATCTTATTTGTATACGGTGACATATTTGTACTTTGATAATGAATCTTCCTTTGTGCCAACCTCTACGCGATCATGTTGTGACAGATTTACTATCACTGACATATGTTATGAAATCTGTTGTTTTGTGGCAGTGCAGTAAAGGCATCCGTTAGTCTTCAGAGACCATGGATCTGCACCTGGAAAGTCTTCACTTTCCAGGGCGCAGGCCTGGGCAAGGTTGTATGGAAGACCAGCAGTTGCCCATGCTGCAAGTCTCCCCTCTCCACGACACCAATGTTGCCCAAGGGCCGATACAGCTTGGCACCGGTGTCGTCGCAGAGCAATGTGTGATTAAGTGCCTTGCTCAAGGACACAACACGTTGCCTCGGCTGGGGCTCGAACTCACGACCTTCAGGTCGCTAGTTGAATGCCTTAACCACTTGGCCACGTGCCCAGTGCAATACATAAAAATTATTATACATTACAAGTAAATCAATTTAAAAAACGTGCAGGAGCGGAATAGTGAGGCAGTGTTCATGAGCCATTCAGAAACCTGCTGGTGGTGGGGAAGAAGCCATTCCCTAAACATTGAGCGGGGCTTTTCCAGCTCCTCTACTTCCTCCCCAGTGGCAGTAATGAGCAGAGAGCATGTCCTGGATGGTGATGGATGCCACCTTCTCGAGGCACCACCTCTTGATGACGTTCTTGATGGAGGGGAGGCTTGTGCCTGTGATGGACTGGCTGAGTCTACAGCCCTCTGAAACCTCTTTCAATCTTACACATTGGAGGCTGCGTACCAGGCAATGAGACAACCAGTCAGAATGCCCTCTGTCATGCATCTGTATAAATCTGCTGCAGTCTTTGGTGGACATAACAAATCTCCTCAAACTCCTAATGAAGTGTAGCCAATGTCAAACCCTCTGACAAAGGCAGTACTTGATAGTGGTGGGCTATAATCTCATCTCACATCAAGCTGAGCCGCCCAGAAAAATGGAACCGACAGCACAGAAACAGGCTATTCAGCCCAACTTATCCATTCCAACCAGTGTGTTAGCCCTTCCGCAGAAATTCCATGTTCAGCATATGGACCTTAGCCTCCCACCCTAATCATCTAGAAAATTTCTTAAACACAGTCAGCAACCCAACTTCATTCACTGTCCTGGAGTGGATGAAGCTGCTGAAGGTCTGGTTGCTAAGGACACCACATTTGGCCCAGGTCCCTGTGAACCTCTCCTGTTCTCTGTTCATATACCAGTCCAAGTTTCAATGTACCTTCCTTTACCATTTACTCTGACAGCTCGTCCTACAGGGAACTGCTGTCTGGGTGATTCCCTTTTGGATCCTTATTGAATTTCTCCCCGTCACCTTGGACCTGTGTCCTCTGCTTCTGGGGGAGGGGGCAGGGGTGGGGAGGGGATTTGTGCGCATTCACCATGTCTGTGCTCCCATGATGTTGTTCATCTCTGTTAGGTCACCCCTCAGTCTCCCGTGGAAAAGGGAATGTGTTCCTGACCTGCCCAACGGCTCTCCGTGACTCAGTCCCTTGAGTCCTGGCGACATCCTCGTGAATCTCCTCTGGAGTCTTTCATCTTAATTCCTTCTTTCCTGTAGCAGGGCTGGTGGAACTGAACACGATGCAGTCTTACTGATGTTGTGTACAACTGCTGTATGACCCCCCCACCTCCTGTACTCAGTGCCCTGACTGATGAAGGCCAGCATGTGAAACGTCCCCTTCACCATCTTGTCTACCTGTGACACTATGAGGGAACTTTGTACCTGAACTTCTTCTGGTAGTTCTCAACATCACCTGGAGTGCAAGAGTTAGGATGTTGCATTGGGGTTGTGTGGGGCTTGGTTCAAAGTTCAAACTAAATTTATTGTCAAAGTACATATATGTCACCATATACAACCCTGAAACTTTTTTCTTGCAGGCATACTCAGTAAATCCAACAACCATAATAGAATCAGTGTGCAAAAGACAACAAACTATGCAAATATAAAAGAAAGAGAAATAATAATAATAAATAAATACGCAATAAATATCGAGAACCTGAAATGAAAAGTTTTTGAAAGTGAGTCCATAGGTTATGGGAACAGTTCAGTGATAGGACAAGTGAAGTTGAGTGACGTTATCCTTTCTGGTTCAAGAGCCTGATGGTTGAGGGGTAGTAACTGTTCCTGAACCTGGTGGTGTGAGTCCTGAGGCTCCTGTACCTTCCTCCTGATGGCAGCAGCGAGAAGAGAGTGTGTCCTGGGAGGTGGAAGTCCCTGATGATGGACGCTGCTTTCTTGCAGAACGCTCCATGTAGATATGCTCAGTGGTGGGGAGGGGTTTACCTGTGATGGACTGGGACATATCCGCTACTTTTTAAGATTTTCCCTTCAAGGGCATTGGTGTTTCCATACCAGGCTGTGATGCAACCAGTCAGTATACTCTCTGTCACACATCTATAGAAGTTTATTAAAGTTTTGGATGTCTTAGAACATAAAACATAGAAAGCCTACAGTACAATACAGGCCCTTCGGCCCACAAAGCTGTGCCGAACATGTCCTTACCTTAGAAATTACCTAGGCTTACCCATAGCCCTCTACTTTTCTGAGCTCCATGTACCTGTCCAGGATTCTCTTAAAAGACCCTATCATAACTGCCTCCACCACTGTCGCTGGCAGCTCATTCCACGCATTCAGCACCGTCTGTGTAAAAAACTTACGCCTGACATCTCCTCTGTACCTACTTCCTTAATCCTTCAAACTGTGTCCTCTCGTGCTAGCCAATCTAGCCCTGGGAAAAAGCCTCTGACTATCCACATGATCAATGCCTCTCATCATCTTATACACCTCTATCAGGTCACCTCTCATCCTCCGTCACTCCAAGGAAAAAAGGCGGAGTTCACGCAACCTGTTCTCATAAGGCATGCTCCCCAATCCAGGCAACATCCTTGTAAATCTCCTCTGCACCCTTTCTGTGGTTTTCACATCCGTCCTATAGTGAGGTGACCAGAACTGAGCACAGTACTCCAAGTGGGGTCTGACGAGGGTCCTATACAGCTGCAACATTACTTCTCGGCTCCTAAACTCAATCCCACAATTGATGAAGGCCAATGCACTGTATGCTTTCTTAACCACAGAGTCAACCTGCACAGCAACTTTGAGTGTCCTATAGACTCAGAGCCCAAGATCCCTCTGATCCTCCACACTGCCAAGAGTCTTTCCATTAGTACTATATTCTGCCGTGATATTTGTCCTACCAGAATGAATCACCTCACACTTACTCACTCTTACTCACTCTTCCTTCAGTTAGTCCTGACGAAGGGTCTTGGCCTGAAACATCGACTGCACCTCTTCCTAGAGATGCTGCGTGGCCTGCTGCGTTCACCAGCAACTTTGATGTGTGTTGCTTGAATTTCCAGCATCTGCAGAATTCCTGTTGTTTGCACCTCACACTTATCTGGGTTGAACTCTATCTGCCACTTCTCAGCCCACTTTTGCATCCTATCGATGTCCCGTTGTAATCTCTGACAGCCCTCCACACCATTCACAACACCTCCAACCTTTGTGTCATCAGCAAATTTACAAACCCATCCCTCCATTTCCTCATCCAGGTCATTTATAAAAATCACAAAGAGTAGGGGTCCTAGAACAGATCTCTGAGGCACACCACTAGTCACTGACATCCATGCAGAATATGACCTGTCTACAAGAACTCTTTCCCTCCTGTGGGCAAGCCAGTTCTGGATCCAGAAAGCAATGTCCCCTTGGATCCCATGCCTCCTTACTTTCTCAATAAGCCTTGCATGGGGTACCTTATCAAATGCCTTGCTGAAATCCATATACACTACATCGCCTGCTCTACCTTCATCAATGTGTTTAGTCACATCCTCAAAAAATTCAGTCAGGCTTGTAAGGCATGACCTGCCTTTGACAAAGACATGCTGACTATTCCTAATCATATTATGCCTCTCCAAATGTTCATAAATCCTGCCTTTCAGGATCTTCTCCATCAACTTACCAACCACTGAAGTAAGACTCACTGGTCTATAATTTCCTGGGCTATCTGTACTCCCTTTCTTGGATAAGGGAACAACATCCGCAACCCTCCAATCCTCCGGAACCTCTCCTGTCCCCATTGATGATGCAAAGATAATCACCAGAGGCTCAGCAATCTCCTGCCTCGCCTCCCACAGTAGCCTGGGGTGTATCTCGTCCAGTCCCGGTGACTTCTCCAACTTGATGCTTTCCAAAAGCTCCAGCACATCCTCTTTCTTAATATCTACATGCTCAAGCTTTTCAGTCCACTGTAAGTCGCCAAGATCCTTTTTAATAGTGAATACTGAAGTAAAGTATACATTAAGTATCTCTGCTATCTCCTCCGGTTCCATACACACTTTTCCACTGTCACTCTTGATTGGTCCTATTCTCTCATGTCTTATCCTCTTGCTCTTCACATACTTGTGGAATGCCTTGGGGTTTTCCTTAATCCTGTTCACCGAGCCCCTTCTGGCTCTCCTAATTTCTTTCTTAAGCTCCTTCCTGCTGGCTAGCCTTATAAATCTTCTAGATTGCTATCATTACCTAGCTTTTTGAACCTTTCGTAAATTCTTCTTTTCTTCTTGACTAGATTTACAACAGCCTTTGTACACCATGGTTCCTGTACCCTACCATCCTTTCCCTGTCTCATTGGAAGGTACCTATGCAGAACACCATGTAAATATCCCCTGAACATTTGCTATGTTTCTTCTGTACATTTCCTTGAGAACATCTGTTCTCAATTTATGCTTCCAAGTTCCTGACTGATAGCTTCACATTTCCCCTTACTCCAATTAAATGCTTTCCTAACTTGTCTGTCCCTATCCCTTCCCAATGCTATGGTAAAGGATATAGAATTGTGATCACTATCTCCAAAATGCTCTGCCACTGAGAGATCTGACACCTGACCAGGTTCATTCCCCAATACCAGATCAAGTACAGCCTTTCTTGCTAAATCTTGGCAAACTCCTTAGGAAGTAGAGATGCTGACGTGCTTTCTTCTTAATTGCTCTTACATGGTGGGCCCAGGACAAGTCTTATGAAATTATAACATCAAGGAATTTAAAGTTACTGACACTCTCCTCTTCTGATCCCCCATTAAGGAGTGGCTCATGGACTTCTGATTTCCTCCCCCTGAAGTCAATAATCAGCTCTTTGGTCTTGCTGACATTGAGTGAGGGGTTGTTGTTGCGGCACCACTCTGCCAGATTCTCAATCTCCTTCCTGTTTACTGATTTGTCACCACCTTTGATTCAGCCAATGACAGTAGTGTTATCAGCAAACTTAAACATGGAATTAGAGCTGTGCTTAGCTATACAGTCATAAGTGTAAAGTACGTAGACCAGGGGACTAAGCACGCAGACTTGTGCACCTGTGTCGATGGAGATCATGGAGGAGATGTTGTTGTCAGTCTGAACTGTCTGGGGTCTGCACACAAAGAAATCCAGGAACCAATTACACAAAAAGGTATAGAGGCTAAGGTCTAGAAGTTTATTGATTAATTTTGAGGGGGTGATAGTGTTGAGTGCCAAGCTGTAGTCGATAAAGAGCATACTGATGTATGCATCTTCACTGTCCAGATGTTCCAGTGTTGAATGAAGAGCCAATGAAAAGGTATCTGCTGTGGACCTGTTGTGCCAGTAGGTAAAATGGAGTTGATCCAAGTCGCTTCTCAGGCAGGAGTTGAAATGTTTCATCACCAACCTCTCAAAGCACTTCATCACAGTGGATGCAAGTGCTACTGGATGATAGTTATTAAGGCAGGTTAACAAGTTCTTCTTAGACAGCGGTATAATCGAACCCTGCTTGAAGCAGCTGGATACCTCAGACTGCTGAAGCAAGGGGTTAAAGATCTCAGTGAACACTCCAGCCAGTTTGTGGGGCCAAATTTCGACTGCTCTATGCAGTCCTGGTCACCTACCCCCATGAAGGATTTCAGTGGACGTGAAAGAGGGCAGAGAAAATTTGCAAGGAGGACCTGAGTTGTGGGGAAAGGTTGCATAGGTTAGGACTTTAATCCCAAGAGTGCAGGAAAATGAGGGGCGATGATAAGGAGGAATAAGGAATTAAAAGGGGTACAGATAGTGTGAATAGCCTTCCCTCCTCAGCTTGGATGAGACTAGTACTAGAGGTCATAGTTGAAAGGTGAAATGTTTAAGGGAACCTGAGGGGGAACTTCTTCACTCAGAAGTTTGTGCGAGTGTGAACAAGCTGCATGGAAGAGGTGGATGTGGGTTCAATTATAACATTTAAGAGAAGTACGTGGATGGGAGGGCTGTGGAGGGAAATGGTCCGGGTACAGATCGACGGGACTAGCCAGAAAACCAGGTTGATATGTACTAGATGGGCCGAAGGGCAATAATGCTTAATGACTCCATGACACGCAAAAAGGTGGAGATCATAGTGAAGAGGACTTGAGGACACTTCAAGCGGATATGGCTATGTTCAGAAAATGGTCAAAATCCTGACTCTAAGCCAACCTCAGCAATGGACCGCCTCTTGATCTACCATGGATATGACCCTGAGCACCTCTCTGACACAGTCTTCCCTTCACTACCTTGTACAGTCCATGTATAATTCATATTCTGTCTGTTGTCTGTACCTGCAAGTAATCAGAATCAGGTTTAATATCACCAGTATACGTCATGAAATTTGTTAATTTTGCAGCAGCAGCTCAATGCAATACATGATAATAGAAAAAATACTGTGAATTATAGTAACTACATATATTAAATTGTAAAATTAATTTATGGAAAAATAGAACTAAAAAAGTAGTGAGGTTGTGTTCAGGGGTTCAGTGTCCATTCAGAAATTGGATGGCAGAGGGGAAGAAGCTGTTCCTGAATCACTGAGTGTGTGCCTTCAGGCTTCTGCACCTCCTCCCTGATGGTAGCAATGAGAAGAGGGCATGACCTGGGTGATGAGGGTCCTTAATGATGGATGCTGCCTTTCTGAGGCATTGCTCCTTGAAGATGCCCTGGATACTATGGAGGCTGGTGCCCACGATGGAGCTGAATGAGCTTACAACTCTCTGCAGCTTATTTTGATCCTGTGCAGTAACCAACTCCCCAACCCTGTCCATATCAAAGGGGGATGCAGCCAGTTAGAATGCTCTCTGCAGTAAACTTGTGAGTGTCTTTGGTGACATACCAAATCACTAAATCACTTGTGAGGTCAAGAGTCCATTTTATCTTACGAGGGGAGTATTCAATAGTCTTATAACAGTGGGGTAGAAGCTGTTCTACCTGGATGCTGTGTATTTCCTGGCTTTTGTGCCTTCGGCTTGACAGGGGTGTCCATACAGATAATTTCATAACAACCTTGCACTCAATGTCAGTAAGACCAAAGAACTGATTGGGGACTTCAGAAAGGGTAGGATGAGGGAACACACACCAGTCCTCATAGAGGGATCAGAAGTGGAGAGAGTGAGCATTTTCAAATCCCTGCATGTCAACATCTCAGAGGATTTAACCTGGACCTGATACAATTACAAAGAAATCACAACAGAGGCTATCTTTCATTTGGAATCTGAGAAGATTTAGTATGTTACTAAAGCCACTCGCTAATTTCTACAGATGTACCATGGAAAGCATTCTAACTGGCTGCATCACTGTCTGGTACTGGGGGTGGGGGGAATTGGTTACTGCAGAGGATCGAAAAAAGCTGCAGAGAGTTGTAAATTCGGTCAGCTCCATCATAGGCACTAGCCGCTGTCGTATCCAGGACATCTTCAAAGAGCAATGCTTCAGAAAGGAGGCATCCATTATTAAGGCCCCCATCACCCAGGACATGCCCTCTTCTCATTGCTACCATCAGGGAGGAGGTATATATAATTTACTGTAGTTCACAGGTTTTTCATGTGTTATCATATATTTCATTGTGCTGCTGCCACAAGACGACAAATTTCACGACATAATGCCAGTAGTATTAAACCTGATTCTGATTCTGGTTCTAATCAGAAGATCGAGGTCGTACACTGGATAAGCAATAATGCATTGCGGAATCGAGTTTTTCAGAAGGGGCGCTATGGCAACGTATGGTTAGCATAATGCTTTACAACGATTGGGGTCCATTTCTTGCCACTGTCTGCAAGTAATTTTTGCGTTTTCCCCATGACCATGTGGGTTTCCTCCAGGTACTCCAGTTTGCTTCCCACGTCCTGAAAGCGTGTGGGATACGAAGTTAAGAGCATGCTGTGTTGGCAGCAGAAGAATAGTGACACCCACGGGCTGCCCGCAGCACATCCTCGAACTGTGTTGGGTCTTTGGCGCAAATGCTAGGTTTCACTGTATGTTTTGATGCTGTTGAGAGCCCCGGCGGTCAGGGTCAACCATGGACGCTGCATCCGACTTGTCTGGATATGTAAGCGAGGGCAGTCAGGGTGCAATGTTGAGACTTTATAAAGCACTGGTGAGGACTCACTTGGAGTATTGTGAGCAGTTTTGGGCCAGTTATCTTAAGGAAGGATGTGCTGACATTGGAGAGGGTTCAGAGGAGGTTTCTGGGATTGAAAGGCTCATCATATGAGCAGTGTTTGATGACTCTGGACCTCTACTCTCTGGAATTCAGAAGAATGAGGGTGGATCTCATTGAAACCTATCGAGGCCTCAATGAAGTGGATGTGGAGAGGATGTTTCCTATGGTGGGGGTGGGGGGGTGCGGTCCAAGACCGGAGGACACAGCCTCAGGATAAAGAGATATCCATTTAGAGCGGTGATGTAGAAGAACTTCTTTAGCCAGAGAGTGGTGAATAGGATAGAAATCTACAGCACATTACAGGACCTTCAGCCCACAATGTTGTGCCGACCATGTAGCCAACTCCAGAAACTGCCTAGAATTTCCCTACTGGCTAGTCCTCTATTTCTCTAAGCTCCATGTACCTATCTAAGAGTCTCTTAAAAGACCCTGTTGTATCCGTCTCCACCACCGTCGCTGGCAGTGCATTCCACACACCCACCACTCTGTGTGTGAAAAACTTACCCCTGACATTCCCTTGGTACCTACTTCCAAGCACCTTGAAACTATGCCCCCTCGTGTTAGCCATTTCAGCCCTGGGGAAAAGCCTCTGGCTATCCACATGATTAATGCCTTTCATCATCTTATACACCTCTATCAGATCACCTCTCATCCTCCGTTGCTCCAAGGAGAAAAGGCCAAGTTCACTCAAACTACTTTCATAAGGCATATTCTCCAATCCAGGCAACATCCTTGTAAATCTCCTCTGCACTCTCTCTATAGTATCCACGTCCTTCCTGTAGTGAGGTGACCAGAACTGAGCACAGTACTCCAAGTGGGGTCTGACCAAAGACTTGTACAGCTGTAACATTACCTCACCGCTCTTGAACTCAGTCCCATGGTTGATGAAGGCCATCACACCATACGCCTTCTTAACAACACTCTCAACCTGTGCAACAGCTTTGTGTCCTATGGACATGGACCCCAAGATCTCTCTGATTCTCCACACTGCCAAGAGTCTTACCATTAATATTATATTCTTTTTTCAAATTTGACCTACCGAAATGAACCACTTCACACTTATCTGGGTTGAAGTCCATCTGCCACTTCTCAGCCCAGTTCTGCATCCCATCGATGTCACGCTGTAACCTCTGACAACCCTCCACACTATCCACAATAGCCCCAACTTTTGTGTCATCAGCAAATTTACTAACCCACCCTTCTACTTCCTCAACCAGGTCATTTATAAAAATCACAAACAGGAGGGTCCCAGAACAGATCCCCATGAACCACCACTCGTCACTGTCCTCCATGCAGAATACAAAGAATCTGCAGCCGCCCTTTGTCTTCTGTGGGCAAGCCAATTCTGGATCCACAAAGCAAGGTCTCCTTGGATCCCATACCTCCTTACTTACTGAATGAGCCTTGCATGGGGAACTTTATCACATGCCTTACTGAAATCCATATACACTACATCCACTGCCCTACCTTCACCTGTGGAATTTGTTACCACAGGCAGCTGTGGAGGGCAAGTCACTGGATATACTTAAGGCAGAGGTTGATAGATTCTTAATTAGTCTGGGCATGAAAGTTTACAGGGAGAAGGCAGGAGATTGGGGCTGTAAGGGAAAATAGACCAGCTATGATGAAATGGTGGAGCAGACTTGGCCTAATTCTTATGGAGATATGGAGAGCAAGCTGTTGCCCATGTAGCAATCTCCCCCTCTCCACACATCTGATGAGCCCAAAGGAACGGCAGAGACTGATACAGTTTGGCACCAGTGGCGTCACTGAAGTTGAACTCAATTAAGATTGCCTTAGGGATTCCAGCTCGATTTTCCCTCAGGGTTGAATCCCGAAGCCTTCCCCATGAGTGGGTAGAGCCACAAGGCAGCAGAGGTTTGAGATCAGAGTTTTTCTTCTCCCAAGTGAGCTGTCAACCAAGGCTGATGAGCCCCATCTGCCCGAAGCAACTGATTTTAAGGTGTTAGTAACCTGCCTTGGCCCCTACTCTTGTCAGTAGAAATGGCTCCTCCAGGCTAAGCCACACGTGACAGCCAGGAGCTGGACTTGGTTGTCAGAGGCTATTTGAGGTGCTCGCTACTGGGAGCATTTAATAGGGAGTGGGAGCTTATCCCCATTACCACCACCAGCTAGAACAACCTGAAGGAACCTAAGGTTTCGAAGCCCCTCTGACAAATAAAGCTAATCTTTAATCGTTACAGTTACAGAGAAAGTGCAGTGCAGAGAGACAGCAATTTCAGACTAACAGAGGGAAGGAGCTCCTTTGGTAGAGCCATATCTCTTCTCCCCTTTCCTATCGGGCAGAAGATACAAAAGCCTGATAATATGTACCACCAGGCTGAAGGGCAGCTTCTACCCTGCTATTATCAGACATTTCATTTTATCATACGAAAGGTCTATTTAATAGTCTGCAAGTCACCCTTGGGCAAGCACCCTGCTCAGCCTCACCTCCCCCCGCCACCAATCAGGGTCAGGTGAAACCATGGGAGCAGGTCGTGGATGGTTGTATATCATAAGCCCTGGTGACGTGACCACTGACACCAGGCAGATAATCTCTGAGGAGTATTGATAGTGGCTGGGATCACCTGTCTTGTGAAGACACTGCCCAGAAGGTGACAATGGCAAACCACTTCACAGGAAAAAATTCCCAAGAACAATCATGGTCGCCCATGTCATCCAACATGGCACAAAACAAACAAATACATAAAAAAATGAAGTCTTGATCTCCTGGTCTACTTCATCATGACCCTTGCAGCTTACTGTCATCCTGCACTGCACTCTCTCTGTAACTGTAACACTCTATTCTGCATTCTGGTTTGCTTTACACTACCCCAAAATATTTGTGTACACAATGATATGTCTGGATGGTTGGGCCAATCAGGCCTGATAACACACTGTATAGCGTCATAGAAAAGTACAGCACAGAAACAGGCCCATCGGCCCATCTAGTCCATGCTAAACCATTTAAACTGCCTACTCCAATCGACCTGCAACAGGACCATAGCCCTCCATATCCCTCCCGTCCGTGTACCTATCTTCACTTTTCTTAAACATTCAAATCAAGTTTGCAAGCACCACTTGTGTTGGCAGCTCATTCCACCCTCTGAGTGAAGAAGTTTCCCCTCATGTTTCCCTTAAACTTTTCACCCTTCACCCTTAACCCCTGACTTCCAGTTGTAGTCCCACCGAACCTCAGTAGAAAAAGCCTACTTGCTTCTACCCTATCTATACTCCCCATAATTTTGTATATCGCTATTAAATCTTCCCTCAATCTTCTACATTCCAAGGAATAAAGTCCTAACTTTTCAATCTTTCCTCATAACTGAGGTCCTCCAGACCCAGCAACATCCTTGTAAATTTTCTCTGTACTCTTTCAACCTTTACATCTTTCCTGGAGGTAGGTGACACACAATACTTCAAATTAGGCCTCACCTGTGACTAATACAACTTCAACACAACATCTCATCTCCTTTTCTCAGTACTTTAGTTTATGAAGGCCAATGTTCCAAAAGCTTTATTTTTGCCCCTGTCTACCTGTGATGCCACTTTCAATGAGTTATGTACCTGAATTCCCAGATCCCTTTGATCCACCACACTCCTCAGTGCCCTACCGGTCACTGTGTAAGACCTACCCTGGTTGGTCCTGCTGAATTGAGCGGTAAGAGCTCAAAGGGCCTGATACCATGTTGCATCTGTAAACCAGGGGCTCCCAATCTGGGGTCCACAGACCCCTCGGTTAACGGTAAAGGTCCGTGGCATAAAAACAGTTGGGAACCCCAGCTAAACAAATATTAGAATGAGCACAGGAGGAACTGGGAACTTTTCTGGCTGTGGTACAGCCTGGACAGGTTATTGATGATGTTCACTCCTAGGAACTTGAATTTCTCGATCGTCTTTGTCACCTTACTTAGCCTCCGCTGATCTCTTGGTGTTGCAGGGACTGCAAAGGGCACGGGGAGGAAGGTACTCAGCACCAGGAGGACAGAGCAGCTCTCCAGGAAATGACCGATGGAGGAATTTCTGGGCAGCTACATCATCTTCCTCATCCTGCTCTTCATTGAAACCAAAGGAATCCCCCCCGCCACCCTCGCTCTCATCATTCTCAACATGTTCATCTTCCTGGCGCCCGAGCTCAGCGTGGGCGAAGTCTGCCTCAGCGTCACCACCACGGTCTACATGTGTGAGTGGCAGCGGCTGCTGCTCGCCCCCCTGCATCACATTGATATCGATCACCTGGGCTTCAACATGGCCTCGCTGGTGTGGAAGGGCAGCCGGCTGGAGCGGCGGATTGGCAGCGCCCGTTTTATGATCTCCGTCTGCGTCTTCGGCCTGCTGACCGGCCTCATCTACCTGTCCATAAAGGCCGGCCTCTCCCACCTGCTCAACGAAACCTTCAATGCAGACTGCGCTGTGGGATTCTCAGGTAGTGTGGGCCGGAGCACATAGGTACACCGGTGTGGGCTGGTGACCGTGACAGTTAACCCAGGGTCTGGGAGGGGACGGATACAATGGGTTCTGGGAAAACGCGGACTATGCTGTGGGATTCTCAGGTGGTACGGGCCGGAGTGTACAAGGACACCGGTGTGGGCTGGTGACCGTGACCATTGACCTGGGGTCTGGGAGGGGACGGATACAATGGGTATCTGGGAAAACGCGGACTATGCTGTGGGATTCTCAAGTGGAACGGGCCGGAGTGTACAAGGACACCGGCGCGGGCCAGTGACTGTGACCATTGACCTGGGGTCTGGGAGGGGACGGATACAATGTGTATCTGGGAAAACGCGGACTATGCTGTGGGATTCTCAGGTGGTACGGGCCAGAGTGTACAAGGACACTGGTGTGGGCTGGTGACCGTGACCGTTGACCCGGGACCGGTGGGGGGGGCGGTGGTGAGGGGAGGAGGGTACAATGGGTATCCAGGAAATCACGGGGTTAGGTGGTGTTTGGGGAGGGTTAGGAGGGGGGAGGACAAGTAGGGGGAGAGAGGAAATGCTAGAGACAGAGGAAATGCTAGAGACAGAGGAAGAGAGGCTGGGGGCAGGGAAGGAGAGAGAGAAGGAGACAGTGGGATAGAGAAAGAGGGAGAGACAGATAGAGAAAGGGAAAGAGTGGGAAAAAGGGAGGGGAAGATAGAGAGACAGAGGGAAGCAGAGGGAGGAGGGGAGAGAGGGAATGGCAGAAAGGGAGGGAAGAAAGAAGAGAGAGACAGTGGGATAGAGATAGAGTGAGTGTGTGCATGCGTGTGTATGTGTGAGATCATGCGTGTGCGCATTTTGCACCTTCTCCCCCGACTGCGTGAGTTTCCCCTTGCTCCATGGGTACACCAGTTCCTTCCCACATCTGAATGACGTGCAGGGTCAATGGGTTAATCAACTGCTGTGAATTGCCCTCCCTTAGTGTGTGGGAGAGGGGTGGAATCTGGGGGGAATTGATGGGAATGTGGGGATAATGACATGAGATCGGTGTAGAGAAATTGGTGATGGTTGGCACAGACTTGATGGGCCAAAGGGCCTGTTTTCCAATAGAGAATAATTCGGACTCTGTGGAAACACACTCCACCTCAATAGAAATTCAATAATCAAGAAACGGATTAAAATTGGTCAATTGATAAATCGGTTAATATTTTTCACATGAACCAAGGTCCACAAGAGATTCTTGAATAACACACACAAAATAGTGGAGTAACTCAGCAGGTCAGGCAGCATCTGTGGAGGGGAATAAATATGCTGTCCATACAGACCATTCCTCACATCAGTATGTTGAGGTAGCACAAGGGAAAAGCAGTAACAGAACTGAGTGTTAAAGTGACAGAGAACGAACAGTATACAATGTCCATAACCAAGTAGATTGCGAGGTCAAGAGTCTATCTTATTGTACTCTTCTAATAGTGGGGTAGTGGGTTCATTCAGGTTGTTATAACCTTGGGGAGGTAGTGGGGACAAGCTCCCACTACCCATTAAACGCTCCCAATGGGGAGCGCCTCAGACAGCCTCTGACCACCAAGTCCAACTCCTGGCCTTCACATGCGGCTTAGCTACCAAGCCCAGTGGAACCGTTTCAACTGACAGGAGGAGAGGCAAACACGGATTACTGGTGCCTTAAACCCAATTTCTTTGGACAGGTGGGGCTCTTCAACTGTGGTTGGCAGCTCACCAAGGAGAAGAAAAACCCTGATCTCAAACCTCCACTGCTATACCCACTCATAGGAAGGGTTTCAGGAGTAAACCCTGAGGAAAAATTCTGGAGCTTGAGTCCAGAAAGCAGGTTGAGTTCAACATTGACTGGCAACTCCTGCGAATCCACTGGTTCCAAACTCTCTCGGTCTTTGCCGTAGCTTTGGATTCATCAGCTGTGTGGAGGGGGGAGCCTGTTGCATGGGTAACAGCTTGATCTCCATACCATACTGCCCTGGTTTGCCCCTCTCATAGGGAACATCCATGGTCGACCCCAACCAGTGGAGGTCCTCAGAGAGAGTGTGACAGAACCTGTCCCTGAGACCGGTGGTACAGGCTATTAGGCTTTTGTACCTTCTGCCCTTTGGGAGAGGGGAGAAGAGGGAATGCCCAGCAACTGTTTCATTGGCCTCCTCTTGTTTCTCTAACAGGAATCCTTTTTGCTCTAAAGGTGATTAATAATGGCCACTGTGCAGACGGAAACATCCCAGGGCCATTCCAGATCAAGAAACGAGACGCTTGCTGGGCAGAGCTCGCCTTGATCCACTTACTCTCTCCAAGGTAAAGTGTCACCCTGAGTGACTGGGATGTGGGTTACACACACATGTGAGGACAGGACGTTGCTGGGAGGTGGGATTGACCGGGATGTGTGAGTTGGGGTGGAGGATGGGAGGACATTGCTGGGAGGTGGGAGGTGGAGAAGATCTCAGGAGACCCAGAACTGGAGGAGTGATGAGTGCCACGGCAGGAACAGCCACTGCCTCCCAGCTCCAGAGACTCTGGTTCAATCCCCACCTCTGGCACTGTGCAGGTGCATGTGTGCAGTTTGCATGTTCTTCCTGTGACTGCATGAGCTTTCTCCCTGGTGACCTGATTTCCTCCGACCTCCCAACGATGTGCAGGGTGGGTGGGTTGATCGACCAATGTGAATTGTCCCCCTAGTGTGTGAGGGCGAGGGTCGCATCTGAGGGTGGGAGGTGGGGAGTGGGGAAGTTGATGGGAATGTGGGGAGAATATAAACCGTGATTGATGTAAATGAGTGGTTAATGTCAGCATGGATTCAATGGGCTGAAGGGCCTGTTTGTGCTCTCTATCTCTCTACGGTGAATGGAGGGGTGGAGATGCATTTCTGCGAAAGGAGATGTAAGGTGCTGCTTCCCTCTGCTAGCCTGCAGGTCACCCTTGGGCAAGGTGTAGCACCTGCTTAGACCCCCCGATCAGGGTCACATGAACCCATGGGAGCAGGTGGTGGATGGTGTACAAGCAGCTGGGGAATATCACAAGTCCTGGTTATGTGACCACTGATGCCAGGCAGACAATCTCTGAAGAGTATTGATAATGGCTCGGGTCACCCATCTCGTAAAGACAATGCACAGAAGAAGCCAATGGCAAACCACTTCTGCAGAAAAATTTGCCAAGAGCAATCACGGTCATGGAAAGCACATGATCACCCATATCACATGACATGGCACATGATCATGATGATGATGATGATGTCTCTATGACTGTAACGATTTTGGTATAGAGACCAACATAACACAAGTGATGGTGGGAAGGTATGGGACAGGAGGAGGGAGATGGGGAGAGGAGCCAATGGGAGGAATATTATTATTATCTAAAGGGTAAAGCCTGGAGCTCAGTGATGTTATGAGGGATCTAGCTGTTATGGTGCATAAGTCACAGGTCAGCAGGCAAGTTCAACAGGTAGGAAACAAGGCAAGTGGTACATTGGCCTTTATCGCAAGGGCATTGGAGTTCAGAGATACGGTAGGATTCAAGAATGTCATTTCCTGTCCACAAGTGTCTGGAGAGCAAAATAATTGTTACTCCGGATCTGACGCAGCACAAAAAAAAAACAATGAGGTAAAGAACACAACAATAAAAAACACAATAAATACAAATATGTAAGATAATATATCTATATAGATTGATTGTATGTCCATAAAGTGACATGGGGCACAGGAATGTCTGTGACTCTGACAGGAAATGGTAAAGCAGTGGTGCTTGGATGTGTGCTGGGGTGGGTTGGTGGGTGGAGGTGTTGATCAGCCTCACTGATTATGGAAAGTATCTGTTTTTGAGTCTGGTCCTGGCGTGGATGCCTCAGAGCCTCCTTCCTGATGGGAGTGGGACATGAGCAGGGTAGGATCCTTTATGATGTTACTGGCCCTTTTCTAGCACTGTTCAGTATATACAGCATGTCCTTGATGGTGATGTGACGACCCGGTGTGAAGCCTTCCTGTCCACTGCAGTGCAGTTTCCGGACCAAGCGGAGATGCAGCTTGTTAAGAGGTCACACCTGGAGTGCTGGGCACACGTTTCATCCTGTCCTGTAAGTCAGGACACTCTGGCACTGGAGACGGTCCAAGGGAAATTTACTGGGTCAATCATGGAAAGAGACCCCTGTCCCATCTCCAGTTTCAAAGGAAATTGGGTCATTTCTTAATGTTTAGGAGAATGAGAAACATTCTGACTGAAACATCTCAGACCCTGAGGGGATGTGGAGAAATTTTCTTCAGTGGGAGATTCTCGAAGGTGGGGACAAAGTTACGGAAGGGGACTTTTATCACTGAGGTGTGCAGGAACCTCTGAATCGCTGGGATACTCCACACCCTGGGAGCTGTGGAGGCCGGAACACAGGGAGATGTAAATAAAAAGACGGGAACTTTTTGAAGATTGGTGGAATGCAGGTGATGGGGAACTGGCACAGAAGGGGAAGTGAGAATGTGGACAGATAGATTAACACTGAGTAACACTGTATAACACTGGGGTATGGTACCGGTGGGGACGGGTCTGTCACTGTATAACACTGGGGTATGGTACCGGTGGGGACGGATCTGTCACTGTATAACACCGGGGTACAGTACCGGTGGGGATGGGTCTGTCACTGTATAACACCGGGGTACAGTACCGGTGGAGATGGGTCTGTGACTGTATAACACTGGGGTATGGTACCGGTGGGGACGGGTCTGTCACTGTATAACACCGGGCTACAGTACCGGTGGGGATGGGTCTGTGACTGTATAACACTGGGGTATGGTACCAGTGGGGATGGGTCTGTCACTGTATAACACCGGGGTACGGTACCGGTGGGGACGGGTCTGTCATTGTATAACACTGGGGTACAGTACCAGTGGGGATGGGTCTGTGACTGTATAACACCAGGGTACAGTACCGGTGGGGACGGGTCTGTCACTGTGTAACACCGGGGTACGGTACCGGTGGGGATGGGTCTGTGACTGTATAACACTGGTACGGTACCGGTGGGGACGGGTCTGTCACTGTGTAACACCGGGGTACGGTACCGGTGGGGATGGGTCTGTGACTGTATAACACTGGGGTACGGTACCGGTGGGGACGGGTCTGTCACTGTATAACACTGGGGTATGGTATCGGTGGGGATGGGTCTGTCACTGTATAACACTGGGGTACGGTACCGGTGGGGATGGGTCTGTCACTGTATAACACCTGGGTATGGTATGGGTGGGGATGGATCTGTTTCTGTATAACACCGGGGTATGGTACTGATGGGCTCGGGGGAATGGGTCTGTCTCTATATGTCTACTAACAACATTACTCTCAAGTCCCTTACCATATACTACACGGTGTACTTACTGTCTCTGAATTTAATATCTGCGGAGCGTTGAATTGTTCTGCTCTAGACTGGTACCGGAATTGTTACAAATGAACTAACTGTACAGACTCTTTTCTCTTTTCTGCCTAGATCTTCGTTTGTTGGCCATCTAGCAGGCATCTTAGTTGGTTTAGCTTATGTGAAAGGTCCCCTCAGAACGATCATTAATTGGTTTACCGGCAAAGAACACGGTAACGTGCAATTTTCAGAGTGCTGCCTCGTGCGGAATCTCCAACTGGACCAGGAGCCTATCAGAGGTGGGATCATCAAAGTTGTTCATTTTTCTTTTCGCGCTGCTTAGTGATGGAGAGTTTGCACACCTTACGTGGCCTGGGGCATTTTCTGAGTTTGCGACCTGCCAGGCCAGTGGACCTCATGATTCTGAGGTCCTCAGTGGTGCAGAGGGTAGAGCTGCTGTCACACCACACCAGAGACTCGGGTTCGAGAGCTTCATGTGGAGGTTGCATGCTCTCTCTGTAGAATTATGTCCACGTACTCTCTACGGCCACGTGGGTTTCCCCAGATGCTCCCGTTTCTTCCCACATCCACTTAAGTGAATTGCCTGCTGTAAGTTCCCCCTTGAGAGTGTGGTTTTGGTGGGAGAATCTTTGGGGAGAGTAGGGAGTGAATAAAATTGAATTAATGTTGTGGGGCATGGCAGCAGAGCTGGAAGAGCCTAGGACAGGGCTGAATGGCCTCTTTTGCTTCTGTACCTTTGCTAATGGGCACTCCAGCTGGACAGGGAGCATGGGGGTGGGCAGAAAGGACTTCACGGTGGTGTGTCCTGATACATTTTTTCTGTAAAGTGCCAATAATTCACTGTCCAACTGATTTGAAATTCCAGTAGTATGGTATTATTTGAACTGTCGGAGGCTCCAAGTCCTGCACTCTCTTCCCACTTACCAGGACCCCGTGTCCCAGACTTCCTTTACATTCACTGGGACCTTGGTTCCTGCTCCGTTTAAACCCTCTGGGACCCCGTCTCCCGCTCCCTTTATACCCAACGGGAGCCCGTTTTCCACTCCTTTAAACCTGCTGGGACCCTATGTCCCGCTCCTTTTAAACCTGCCGGGACCCCATCTCCCACTTCCTTGAAATCCACCAGGACCCCACCTGCTGCTGCCTTTAAACCCGCCAGGACCCCGTCTCCCACTCCCTTTAAACCCTCCGGAACCCTGTCTCCTGCTCCCTTTATACCCAACAGGAGCCCGTTTTTCACTCCTCTAAACCCGCCGGGACCCCGTCTCCTGCTCCCTTTAAACCCTCCAGGACCCTATGCTCCTGCTCCGTCTAAACGCTCTGGGACCCCGTCTCCCACTCCCTTTATGTCCTGTTTTCCACTCCTTTGAAATCCACTGAGACCCCATCTCTCGCTCCCTTGAAACCCGCCAGGACCCCACCTCCCACTCTTTTTACACCCTCCGGGACTTTAGCTCCCATTCCCTTGAAACCCAACAGGATCCATCTCCCAGTCCCTTTAAATCCACTAGGACCCCATCTCCCACTCCCTTTAAGCCCACCAGATCCTGTCTCCTGCTCCCTTTAAACCTACTGGGACCCCATTTCCACTCCCTTTAAGACCACCGGGACCCCGTCTCCCGCTCCCTTTAAACCCGCTGGAACCCCATCTCCTGCTCCCTTTATACCTACTGGGACCATGTTTCCTGCCCTTTTAAACCCACTGGGACCCCATCTCCACTCCCTTTGAACCACTGGGACCCTGTCTCCCACCCCCTTTAATCCCGCTGGGACCCCGTATCCTGTTCCCTTTAAACCCACTGGGACCCTATTCCTCACTTCATTTAAACCCACTGGTCCCCCTTCTCCCATTTCCTTAAGACCCACTAGAACCCTGTTCCCTGAACTCTTTAAGCCCTCCAGAACCTTAGCTCCTGCTCCCTTTAAACCCACCGCGACCCCATTTCTTTCTTTCCCTTTAAAGTTAGTGGGGTCACTTTTGATTTTGAGTGACATCAAAATTAAAACTGATGTATTGGAATAATGTCCAGCAGTGGAGAAAATCTGCTATTCGCGAGTACCACATCCCAGAGTGTGACGGATTATCAGAGTTTTACTGTCCAGAGAGGCAGGAGGAAGCTTCGTCAGGGATTAGACAGAGATGGTCTTGCTGATGTCTTACCTTGCGTTGCAGAGTATGAGCTGGTAGCTCCACCCAGGCACCGCAGACAACGCAAGAGGTATTAGTAGACCGTACCCTCCACCCCATTCCCCACAACACCCCCTCTGCCTCCCGGGTCTTCGGCAGAGCAAGCCTCCGCAGCTCTCTGCCAAGCCAGACACAGTGCTCTGGAAATCAGGTGAGTGTAGCATAGGCCCAACAGTTTTCTGACCTGAGTGCCTCTCTGAATCTGTGGCATTAGGATTAGGAAAGTTCTGGCACTATCTAATCATCAGCCCAGGGGAGGAAACTAAAGGACCAGTGTTTTAGACTGTGACCTCATCCAGGAACCGTGTGGAATGCAGAAGTTGGGAGGTCATGTTGCAGCTGAGCAAGACACTGGTGAGACAGTGTGCTTCTGGTTGCCCCATGATAGTAAAGATGTCATTAAGCTGGAGAGAAAGCAGAAGAGATTCACAAGGGGCATTGCTGGGACTGGAGGACGAGTTATAAAGGTAGGCTGAGACTTTTGGCTGGCTGAATGGAGATACGTCTCTACCAAAGGAGAGGTAAGGTGCTCCTTCCCTCCACTAGCCTGCAGGTCACCCTTGGGCAATGATTAGCACCTGCTTAGCCCCCCGTTCGGGGTCATGTGAAGCCATGGGTGCAGCCGGTGCAGATCACAAGTCCTGGTTATGTGACCACTGACGTCAGGCAGACAATCTCTGAAGAGTATTGATAATGGCTGGGGTCACCTGCTTTGTAAAGACTCCGTCCAGAAGGCAAAAGCAAACCACTTCTGTAGAAGAATTTGCAAAGAACAATCATGGTCATGGAAAGACCATGATCACCCATGACATATGATATGCTACATAATGATGATAATTTGCAGGATTTACAATGGCAAGATTGGGGATATTGTGGACAGTGAGGAAGGCTATCAAAGTTTGCAGCAGGACCTGGACCAGCTGGAAAAGGGGCTGACAAATGGCAGATGGAATTTAACGCAGGCAAGTGCGAGGTGTTGCACTGTGGCAGGACAAACCAGGAAAGGTCTTAACACAATGAACATAGGGCACTGAGGTGTGTGATAGAACAAATGGATCTGGGGATACAGGTCCATTATACGTTGAAAGTGGCGTCACAAGTATATAAGGTCATAAAGAAAGCCTTTGGCACCTTGGCATTCATACAACAGGGCATTCAGTACAGGAGTTGGGATGTAATATTGAAGTTGTATAAGATGTTTGAGAGACTGAATGTGGAGTATTGTGTGCAGTTTTAGTCACCTATGTACAGAAAAGATATTAATAAGCTTGAACATATGCAGAGAAAATTTACCAGGATGTTGCCAGGTCTTGTGGACCTGAGCTATAGGGAAAAGTTGAATAGGTTAGGAATTTATTCGGTAGAGCACAGGAGAATGAGGTCGGATTTTATAGGGATATCCAAAATTATGAGGAATACAGATAGAGTAAATACATGCAGGCTTTTTCTTTTGAGGTTCGGCAAGACTAAAATGCTAGGTTGTAGGTTAAGGGTGAAAGGTGAAGTACTTAAGGGGAACTTGAGGGGGATCTTCTTCATTCAGAGGTGGGTAGAAGTGTGGAATGAGCTGTTGGAGGAAAAGGTGAATGTGGGTTTGATTGCAACATTTAAGAGAAGCTTGGATAGGTACATAAATGAGAGGGGTCTGAGGATCTATGGTCCAGGTGCGGGTAGATGGGTCTAGGAAGTAAAACAGGTCAACACAGACTACATGGCCAAAGGACTACCATGCTCTTTGGGATGTGGAAAAATCCAATATTCCAACAGCAGTGTATAGGAAAAGCCAGTCTGGAGCAGGAACCCCTGTAAAATGAAATGTTAAACTGATGCATCCCTCCCCCAACCTCCCTACTGCACCATCTCAGTCTCGCATACGCCATCGCCCTTTGCCTCCATATTAAACAAGAGCAAGTGAGGTCCCCTGGTGGTTGGAGGTCAATATTGGTCCCATACTTCAAATAAAGTATGTGCCCAACTTCCTCATTGCTGCCTCCTCCAGGAGTTCTCTTTCAGAATTTAGAAGAATAAGGGGTGATATTATTACAACATACAAGGTCCAAAGGGGATGCGACAGGGGCGATGCAGAGACACAAGATATTGCAGATGCTGGAATCTAGAATTATAATCAAACCACTGGAGAAACACAGTAGGTCAGGCAATGTAGATGGTGGTTGATATTTCAAATCAAAATCCTGAATCAGATGTGGATATATTTCCACCAGTGGGGCAGTCTCCACTGACAGGACATAGCTACAGCATTAGGGGGTGGCCATTTCACACAGAGAGTGATGAATCTCTGCAATTCTCTACATGAGTGTTTGTGGAGACTTGTTCATTACAAGTGGTTATGGACTGAGTGGCTACTTTATTAGGTACAAGAGTGGAACCGGTGCGGTCTTCTGCTGCTGTAGTCTATCCACTTCCAGGTTTGGTGTGTTGCACGTTCAGAGATGTTCCTCTGCACACCACTGTTGTAACACGTGGCTATTTGAGTTACTATCACCTTCCTGTCAGCTAGAACCAGTCTGGCCATTCTGCTCTGACCTCTCTCATTGACGAGGCATTTTTGCCCACACTGCTGCTCACTGGATTTTTTTTTTTTTGTTTTGCACAGCATTCTCTAAACTTTAGAGACTTTTGTGCATGAACATCTCAGGAAATTAGTATTTTCTGAGCTACTCAAACCACCCTATCTGGCACCAGCAATCATTCCATGGTCAAAGTGACTTAGATCTAATTTCTTCCCCATTCTGATGTTTGATCTGAACAACTGAACCTTTTCACCAAGTCTGCATGCTTCTGCGGTGTCACTTGTTTACAGCCACGGAGAGAGGTGTTGGAGTTAGCATGCTCCACCATGAGGCGTTGGAGTCCTGCCCCCAGTGTTTGGTCAGCCCATGACAAGCTGTATTGTGTTCAGCTACAGACTGCTGCAACGTCCACGGACTCAGAGCTTTGGACCACATATTTTTAATTTTGTTTTTTTTTACACCATTTTCTGTAAACTCTAGAGCAACCTTTTTTATCCCATGGACCCTACCCTTAACCGAGGGGTCCATGGGAACCCCTGATCTAGAGACTGTTGTGCGTGAAAATCCCAGGAGATCAGCAGTTTCTGAGATACTGAAACCGCCCCATCTGGCACCAGCAATCAATCCATGGTCAAAGTCATTTAGATCACATTTCTTCCCCAGTCTGATGTTTGGTCTGAACAACATCTGAACCTCTTGACCATGTCTGCACTCTTTTATGCTTTGAATTGCTGCCTCATGATTGGCTGATTAGATTATTGTGTTAACAAGCTGAACAGGTGTACCTAATAAATTGGCCACTGAGTGTAGATAATCTTTTTTTTAAGGATCAGGGAGAACTGGGGAGATGAGGCCTGGGGTGGATCAGCCTTGTAGTAATAGGACAGGCTGGAGAGGCCAAATGACCTGCTCCTATTTTGGGTTCTTCATTCTTACTGGAATTCATTAGTTGCTGAATCTTCAACAGTGGCTTCACCTTGACAGGATTTCACTGGGGCCTCAGTAATTTGAATTGGCTTGAAGTTAAGACAGGCACCACATAAATGCAGGTTTTTAAATTGTGCATTATGCCCACATGTTAAATGGTATTTCTGAAAAAAAATCTTTTTCCAAATTGTTTTTAAGCAACTTCTGATGATTCTGAACTGATGAAATGTCAACAGAGTGGAAGAAATGGAAAATTATCTGAATCAAAGAACTCATTGCCATTGAAGCTAAACCAATAAAGATTATCATTGCAGAAAATATTGATCAATTAACTTGTTTCAAGTAAAATGTCATTTTCTTAAGATTCAACCCCTGTAGTTTAAACCATAATGTATTCTGAACTGTTTGTCATTTCAGCAAGGAAGTAGGGGGAGGTTGGGGTTAAATCATAATTTAAAGTTTGCAAAAGTGATTTTTAGAAGTAAAAAGGCTGTGGGAAGAGAGTGGACCAGTGGGACTAGTTTGGGGACTGATACAGGTCTGTGTCTGTGGGGAAGAGAGTGGGGCAGTGGGATTAGTTTGAGGACTGATTCAGGTCTGTGGGGAGGCAGTAGGGCAGTGGGATTAGTTTGGAGACTGATACAGGTCTGTGGGGAGAGAGTGGGACAGTGGGATTAGTTTGGGGACTGATACAGGGCTGTGGGGAGAGAGTGGGACAGTGGGATTAGTTTGAGGACTGATTCAGGTCTATGGGGAGAGAGTGGGGGCAGTGGGTTTAGTTTGAGGACATACAGGTCTGTGGGGAGAGAGTGAGACAGTGGGATTAGTTTGGGGACTGATACAGGGCTGTGGGAAGAGAGTGGGACAGTGGGATTAGTTTGGGGACTGATTCAGGTCTGGGGAGAGAGTGGGGCAGTGGGATTAGTTTGAGGACTGATTCAGGGCTGTTGGGGGAGCACAGGGCAGCGGGATTGGTACAAGGTAGCAATGGTGATGGATCAGTATATAGGAAGGAGATTGAAAATCTGGTGAGTGGTGCCACACCAACCTCTTGCTCCATGTCAGCAAGACTAAGGAGCTGATTATTGCCTTCAGAAGGAGGAAACCAGAGGTCCATGAGCCAGTACTCATCGGAGGATCAGAGGTGGAGGGGGTCAGCAACTCTAAATTCCTCCATGTTATCATTTCAGGAGGCTTGTCTTGGATCCTGCACATAAGTACCATTATAAAGAAAGCACTGCAGCACCTCTACTTCCTTGGAAGTCTTCAGAGATTCAGCATGACATCCAAAACTTTGACAAACTTCTGTAGAAGTGTAGTGGAGAGTATATTGACTGGCTGCATCACAGCCTGATCTGGAAACACCAATGTCCTAGAACAGAAAATACTAAAAAAAACAGAGTAGATATGACCCAGTCCATCACACCTAACACCCTCCTCACTATTGAGCACATCGTGAAATGCTGTTGCAGGAAAGCAGCATCTATCGTTAGAGACCCCCATCTCCCAGAATATGCTCTCTTCTCACCGCTGAAACAACACTGAACTATTCCCACAACCTTTGAGCTCACTTCTAAGGACTCTTCATCTCATGTTCTTGATATTTATTATGATTTCTTTCTTTTTGTATTTGCAGTTTTCCCCCTCTTTTGCACACTGGTTATATACCCAGTTGGTGTGGTCTTTCATCGATTCTATTATGGTTATCGGATTGAGTATGCCCACAAGAAAATGAATTTCAGGGTTGTATATGGAGACATATATGTAATTTGATAATAAATTTACTTTGAACTTTGAGTGCTGTGAGGACAGAGCAGGGCAGTGGGGTAGACAGATACAGGACCACAGAGAGAGGGGTAATGCTTCTGAAATTAGTTTTGGGTTGACCCCAGAAATCACTAAGACTCCAGTCTCTGAATAACCTCTCGGTCAGGTTTCAAGCCAATAGTCGGGGCAAGAAGACTTAAACTCCATGGCCATTGAGCAATCAATTCAATCTACAGTAGTTTCCAAGATGTGATCTGGCAAGAAAAACAGAAAAGACTGGAAACCGTCAGTAGGTCAGGTAACCACTACGGAAAGAGGAAGTTTTACTTATAACATAGAACAGTACAATACAAGCCCTTCAGACACAATGTTGTGTTAACCTTTCAACTTGATTCATGATCAGTCTAACCCTTCCCTCCATTTTTCTTTCATTCATATGCCTAACTAAGAGTCTCTTAAATTTTCCTGATAAATTAGCCTCCACCACCCCAGCAGTGTGTTCCAGGTACTTACCACTTCCTGTAAAAAAAAAGCTACCTCTGACATTTTCCCTAAACTTTCCTCCAATCACATTAAACGGATGGCCATAAGACCGTAAAGATATAGGAGCAGAATTAGGCTATTTGGCCTATCAAGTCTGTTCTGCCATTTCATTGTGACTGATCCATTTTTCCCTCTCAGCCCCAATCTGCTGCCTTCTCCCTGTATCCCTTCATGCCCTGACCAATCAACAATCTATCAACCTCTGCCTTAAGTATACATGAAAATTTAGCTCTCACACCTCTGTGGCAACAAATTTCACAGATTCACCACTCTCTGGCTAAAGAAATTCCTCATCTCTGTTCTAAAAGGACACCCCTCTATTCTGAGGCTGTGTCCTCTGGTATTGGCCACTGCAGTACTCATCTCATCTATGCTTCTTACAATCTTATAGAACATAACAGCACAGTACAAGCTCTTTGGCCCATGATATTGTGCTGAATTTTTAACCTATTCTAAGATCAATCTAACCCTTCCCTCCTACATAGCCCTCCCTTTCTCTATCATCCATGTGCCTATCTAAGAGTTTATTAAATGTCCTTAATGTCTCTACCATCACCCTTGGCAGAACATTCCACCCACCCAGCACTCTGTCTAAAGAACCTATCTCTGGTATACTCCCTATACTTTGTACATCTCTATCAAGTTGTCTCTCATTCTTTTTCTCTCCAAAGAGAAAATCTCTAGCCTGCTCAACCTTCCCTCAAGAGACATGTTCTCTAATCCAGGCAGCATCCTGGTAAATCTCCTCTGCATCCTCTCTAAAGCTTCCACATCCTTCCTATAATGAGGTGACAGAACTGAATACAAAGTGGTCTAACCAGGGTTTTATAGAGCTGCAGTTGAACTCAATCCCTCAGTTACTGAGGGCAACACAACTCTTATCAACTTGTGCGGCAACTTTGAAGGATCTATGGATGTGGTCCCCAAGATCCCTCTGTTCCTCCATACTGCTAAGAATCCTGCCAGCAACCATGCATTCTGCCTTCAAATTTGACTTTCCAAAATGAACTACGCCACACTTTTCTAGGTTGAACTCCATCTACTACTTCTCAGCTCAGCTCTGCATCCTATCAATGTCCTATTGCAAGCTACAACAATCCTCCAAGCTAGCTACAACTCCACCAACCTTTGTGTCATCTGCAAACCTAACCCACACTTCATTTCTTCAAGTCATTTATAAAAATCACAAAGAGCAGGGGCCCCAGAAGAGATCCCTGTAGAATGCCACTGGTCACTGACCTCCAGGTAAGATACACTCCATCTACTGCCACCCTCTGTCTTTGATGGTTAAATCAACTTTCCCTGGATCCCATGCCTTTTGACTTTCTAAATAAGCCTACATGGGGAACCTTATCAAGTGTCTTATTAAAATCCATATACACATTCACTGCTCTGCCTTCATCAATGTGCTTTATCACATCCTCGAAGAATTCAATCAGCCTCCTGAAGCATGACTTTCCCCCACAAAGACATGTTGACTATCCCTACTCAGACTATGCTAACCCAGATATTGAGTTTTCCAATTTTAGACAACAGTGGGCACCCCCTCCTTTCAATCCTCCAATATTCATCTTCTTTTATTCATTCCACTCACCCCCCCTCCCCGCATTACTATCATTCATCTTCGTTCCATCCACCATGAACAGGCAGTTCATCCACAGGTTTCTCCACACCCTCCTCTCCACCTGCCGTTCACCTCTCCTCCATTCTCACCTTTCTTACGTAGAATGCAGCACTGGTCACGCTATGTGATCTTGCTCAATCTGCATTGCTCTTTATCTACCACCTATTAGATGGACCTCTCCTTCCCAGTGTAAACTGTCCATTATTTGCCTCTCCTCAGTCCAACAGTGGCTTTAGGCTCCTGTCCTGCACTCCCATACCAGTTCTGTTGACTGTATCTCCTCTCTGCTCTTAACCCCGATGAAAGCTTTTGACCCAAAACATCAACTATTCCAACCATAGAGGCTACTTGGCCTGCCGAGTTCCTCCAGCAGATGCTGCAGAAAAAGACCTTCAAGCCCACCAGGTCCATGCTGATACTTTTCTCTGTCTACACTAAAGCCACATGCTTACATCAGGTCAATATCCTTCTATATTTTCACGATACAAGTGTCCATCTGAATGTCTCTTCATTAGAGTACAGCACAGTACAGGCCCTTCAGCTCACAATGTGCCAACCTTCTAACCTTTCTCAAGATGAATGCACCCCTTCCCTCTGACATAGCCCTCCATTTTGCATTCATCCATGTGCCAATCTCTTAACGCATTGGTGGAATGACAGGCTAGATTCTGTGTGTCTGCACAGTACCGGGAACTATACCATCAATTTGCATGACATGTCGTTCAGGGTCTTGGGCCATATGTTTTTTTTTCATGACTATACTTTTTTTTGCTTGCTATTTTGAATGTGCTGTGTATGTTTTGTACCTTGACTCTAGAGGGACACCGTTTCATTCAGCTGTATCCATGTACAGTTGAATGATAGCTAAACTTGATTTGATTATTTTAAATTTGAATTTAAATGTGCCCAATGTATCTGCCCCTACCATCGAGCAGCAGCTGGACCATAGCCCTCCATACCCCTCCCATCCATGTACCTATTCAAACTTCTCTTAAGTGTTGACATCGAGCTCTCATGCACTGGCAATTTGTTCTACTCTCTCATGACCCCTGAATGAATAAGTTTCCCCTGTTGCCCTTTTCACCTTTCACCCTTTACCCATGACCTTTAGTTGTAGTCCCACCCAACCTCAGTGGAAAAAGCCTGCATTTACCTTATCTATACCTCTCATAATTTTCTATCAAATCTCCCCTCAATCTTCTACATTCTAAGGAATACAGTCCTAAGCTATTCAATCTTTCCATATAACTCAGGTCCTCCAGACCTGGCAACGTCCTTGTAAATCTTCTCTGTACTCTTTCAACCTTATTTACATCTTTCCTATAGGTAGGTGACCAAAACTGCACATCAAACTATGCCTTCACATAGTATTACCAATCTTGTCACTGCCTCAAGTTTTTTCTCTCCAGGAAAAAACAAGCACAGGGTATTCAATCTCTCCTCAAAGCTAAAGTCCTGGGGATCTCCTCTGGACTCTCCAGCAGAGAAGTCATTTGGCCTGACTGATACATGCAGGGCAACAATTATACCCAAGAAGAGCATTGTGATCTGCCTTAACAACTATCACCCATCAGCACTCACATCTATAGTGATGAAATGGTTTGAGAGGTTGGTCACAGCCAGAATCAACACCTGTCTCAGGGAGGAATTGGATCCACTGCAATTTGCCTATTGCCACAACAGGTCTACTGCAGACACGATCTCAATGTCTCTCCATGTTGCCTTGAATCACCCATGTCAGGTTGCTGTTTATTGACTATAGCTTAGCACTTAACTCCATCAATCCTACAGCCCTGATCGAAACACTATAGAACCGAAGCTTCTGTACCTCCCTCTGCAACTGGATCCTCCACTTCCCAACCAGAAGACCACAATCTGTGTGGGTTGGAAATAACACCTCGACCTCACTAACTATCAACACCGGTGCAGCACAAGCATGTGTGCTCAGCCTACTGCTCTACTCTCTCTACAGCCATGACTGTGTGGGTAGGCATGGCTCAAATGGCATTTATAAATTTGCTGACAATGTTGGCAGAATTTCAGATGGTGACGGAAGGGCGTACAGGAGTGAGGTTTACTAGCTAGTTGAGTCGTGTTGCAACAACAACCTTGCACTCAACATGAGCAAGACCAAAGAACTGATTGTGGACTTTAGAAAGGGTAAGATGAGGGAATTCACACCAGTCCTCATAGAGGGATCAGAAGTGGAGAGAGTGAGCAATTTCAAGTTCCTGGCTGTCAATATCTCCGAAGACCTAACTTGGACCCAACATATCAATGCAGATATCAAGGCAAGACAGCGGCTATATTTCATTCTAGGTGTTTGACTAGATTTGGTTTGCCAACTAAAACACTCAAAAACTTCTGCAAATGTACCACGGAGAGCATTCTAACTGGCTGCATCACCGTCTGGTATGAGGGGTGGGGTGGGGGCTACTGCACAAGATCAAAGTAAGTTGCAGAAACTTGTAAGATTAGTCAGCTCCATCAAAGGTACTAGCCTCTGTAGTATCAAAGACACCTTCAAGGAGAGGTGACTTAGGAAGGCGGTGTGTAAGGATCCTCACCACCGAATGCCCTTTTCTCATTGTTACTGTCGGGTAGGAGGTACAGAAGCCTGAAGGCACACACTCAGCGATCCAGGAACAGCTTCTTCCCCTCTGCCATGTAATTTCTAAATGGACATTGAACCCATAAACACTACCTCACTGCTTTTCTATTTGTTAATTTTTGCACTACTTATCTAAACTTAACTATGTAATAGTTTTTTCTCTATATTTATTTATCAAGTATTTCATTGTACTGCTGCTGTAAAGTTAAACTTCATTACAAATGCCAGTGATATCGAACCTTATTCTCAATCTGTCCCCTCCTAAACAACTGCTCAGGGAGTTGGCTATGAGGTGTTACAAGTGGTCTACAATCAACAGCATGATTGTTGTCTGCAACAGACACAAACGACACATTTTAAACAAGATTACCCAGGGTCGATACATCATTGAATATATTTATTGTTACCGCAGTGAGAAAAAAAATAAAAGTAATTTGTTCGAAAATAGGCAAAAGATACCAATCTTTCAACAATTGTTCCAGTAATTGAACTTGTTTATTACCCCAAAGGTAATACTTCATATAAGTTACATGCTTCTTTAAAAAAAAGTTTATATATATTGTATAGATTAAATCAAAGATTAAGCACAGAAGTTCCAAAGAAGTCTGTCCATCGGCGCAAGAAATTAACAATTTCAACAGAATAATTAATTGAAAATCTTTCCATTCATTTCTGTCCAATGCCCTCTATTTTTGGTTTGGGTGATTTACACTTTGTGCTCATCGAAAGGAAGGAATGTAGATGCAGCAGATAAAGAATTCTTTCTATTTCAAGAGCCCAGTAACACACACTCCCAGAGGGTGGGATACAAAGTAAATCTCCCTCTACACTGCCCCATCACACACTCCCGGGGTCAGACACAGAGTGAAGCTCCCTCTACACTGTCCCATCACACACTCCCACAGTCAGACACAGAGTGAAGCTCCCTCTACACTGTCCCATCACACACTCCCAGGGTCAGACACAGAGTGAAGCTCCCTCTACACTGTCCCATCACACACTCCCAGGGTCAGACACAGAGTGAAGCTCCCTCTACACTGTCCCATCACACACTCCCAGGGTCAGACACAGAGTGAAGCTCCCTCTACACTGTCCCATCACACACTCCCAGGGTCAGACACAGAGTGAAGCTCCCTCTACACTGTCCCATCACACACTCCCAGGGTCAGACACAGAGTGAAGCTCCCTCTACACCGTCCCAAAACACACTCCCAGGGTCAGACACAGAGTGAAGCTCCCTCTACACTGTCCCATCACATACTCCCAGGGTCAGACAGAGTGAAGCTCCCTCTACACCGTCCCATCACACACTCCCAGGGTCAGACAGAGAGTGAAGCTCCCTCTACACTGTCCCATCACACACTCCCAGGGTCAGACACAGAGTGAAGCTCCCTCTACACTGTCCCATCACACACTCCCAGGGTCAGACACAGAGTGAAGCTCCCTCTACACTGTCCCATCACACACTCCCAGGGCAGGGACAGCTCAAGTAAGAGGCAGTGGAAAGCATGAACTGGCATGCCGTTGAACGTATCTCTCTCCCAATAAGGCTCACATTTGGGATCATTCTGTGTGCAGTTGAGCCAAACCACCACTAGAACCTGGTACTCTGTACACCTCCACTGTCCCAGCCTTAAGAATAGGATGAAATACAGTGAGAATGTGGAGAGATTGCACACATCTTTACCACATCATTCAGCATGCCCAATAGAACTTCTATCAGGAACCTTTTGAAGAGCCACCACTATTTCAAATATAGGGCAATGATTTTCTGCACAGAACGGTCATACAATGTTGATTATTAAATACCAACATCAGTACATTATAGAAGCAGTTCAGATTTTTTCAGAACACTCTGAGGTAATTTCAATCCTCCTGAAATGGTGGGTGTTTGTCTCATCCCACACTCCCAGGGTTAAACACAGAGTGATAAACAAGACCATGGGATTTAGCTTCAATTTTCATGGAAGATTCCAGTGACAGGGGAGCACTCTTTCAGGATGCTTCCATTTATGGGCATTGGTCTGGCTAATGTACATGCCTTTGGAATGGGAACTGATCACAAAATGTGACCGGTGCACCTTAGCAACAATCTGGCATCGTGTGCAAATGTTCTTCGGCACTGATTCTCTAGAGTAATTTGGAAAGGAAAAAAGCATTTCTGAAGTATACACATTCCCTCTTGCAAGACCATAAGATATAAGTGCAGAATTAAGCCATTTTCCCCTCTCAGCCCCAATCTCTTGCCTTCTCCCTGCAGTCCTTCATGTCCTAATGAAGAATCTATCAACCTCCGCCTAAAATACACCCAATGACTTGACCTCCAAAGCCACCTGTGGCAACAAATTCTACAGATTCACCACACTCTGGTTAAAGAAATTCTCCCTCATTTCCGTTGTAAAAGAACATTTCTCTATTCTGAGGCTGTCTTACAGGAAACATCTTCTCCACCTCTGCACTATGGAGGCCTTTCAACATTTGATAGGTTTCAGTGAGGTCACACCTCATTCTTCTGAATTCCAGTGAGTAGAGGTCCAGAGCCATCAAACGCTCATGTGATAAGCCTTTCAATCCCAATATCATTTTCATGAAGCTTTTTTCCAAAATTGAAAGCTTAGAGGACATAGTTTTAATGTTAGAAGTGAAAGGTTCATTTTGACCTAAGGTGCCTTTATTTTTATATACAGTGGGTAGTAGGTATATGGAAGCAGGAAGCGATTGAGGCTGATGCATTAGATATTTAAATGGTTGTGGATGACAAAGGTTTGGAGGGATATGGGCCAAACATGCTCAGAATAAGGACTAACCTGAATATATGTCTCAGAGTGCATGGACAAGTGAGGGCCAGAGGGATTTTCTCTGTGCTGTTATCCACTCCCATCCAATGACACAAAGCTCGAATATTTGTCTTTTATATGCACCTCCATCTCAAACCAGAAGTAAGCAAGACCTCCAGTTCAAGGACAGATCTCAAAACCACCCCCCATTATGAAGCAGAGGTGGATTACTGTCAAATTTGTCTTGCATATTTTAGAGCCATTTATCCTATCTCTGTCTGTAAGATACAATGGTTGCTTGAGGAACTTTGGTTGCAAGACGGTTCAACAAGAAATTGGAGGTTGTGCAGGCAATCCTCAGATAGATCTTCCAGTAAGAAGAGTAAGTTCACTAAAAGTATGACGGAAGCCCATGTTATTCATTGCTTATGTGAAGGCAATTTTAGATGGGGCGGCAGGGTAGCATAGTTACCGTGTGGTTAGCACAACGCTTTATGGTACCAGGTTCAATCCGCACTGCTCCCTGCAAGAAGTTTGTATGTTTTCCCAGTGACCACATGGGTTTCCTCCAGGTGCTCTGGTTTCCTCCCACAGTTCAAAGTTGTACTGGTTGGTAGGTTAATTGGTCATTGTAAATTGTCTCATGATTAGGCTCAGATTAAATCGGGGGAATTCTGGGCAGCATGGCACAGAAGACCAGAAGGGCACATTCTGTGCTGTATCTCAATCATTCATTCAATCAATAAATTAATGTTTATCCCAAATAAAAATGTGTGTTTTTACTGCGTCCCTACACAGTGGAAATAACTGGATGTTAAGCTGAGGGAAAGAGGTTGAAGCTTAAGAAGCACACAGAGTGGAGAGGAGGGGTAAGTGGAGGAAGCTGCATAGAAGCTTGGTGGCTGGAAATAGGAGTGGGGAATGAGAAGAGGAGGAAACAGGACAGCATATAGACACAAAGGGATAAAGGATCCATAATGAAACACCAACAAAGGTAGGGGTAAATCTAATGAGTGGCAGGAGGAGGAGAAAATATCCCAGCTATGATTGATTGTACACTGTAGCACTTACTGCTGTGGCTAACATCAGAGTAACAGTTTTTAAATTTTATTCAGCCATACAGTGCAGAGTAGGCACTCCAGCAACTCATGACAACCATGCTTTAACCCTAACCTAATCACAGGACAATTTAGTGCCCAATCAACCTTGCCAGTACAGCTTTGGACTGTGAGAGCACCCGGGGGAAATCCACGCATACCACAGGGAGAAAGTACAAACTTTATTACAGAGGACATTGGAGTTGTACTCCGAACTCCAACACACCGAGCTGCAATAGTGTCACGCTAACCACTACATTAGGGTGGCGCCTAATAATCCTTAACATCTGTTCCAAACTTACAAGCCCCAGCATTGGTGAAACCACACGAAGTATTATGTGCAGTTCTACTCACTGGCTATAAGAAGGGTTTGATTATGCTAGAGATGGTGCAGAACAGGACATTGATCGGACTGGAATGGCTTGAGCTACAAGGATAGACAAGACTTGCTTCCATTAAAGTGAAGCTGAAGGAATGGCCCTACAGAGGTTCATAAAATTGAGGGTCATAGATCAGGTAGATCGTCACAGTCTTTTACCCAGGGTCAGGGAGTCTAAAACAGGAGGGCACAAATTTAAAGCTAGAAGAGTGAAATTTATTTTGAGATACAGAAGAGTCCCTTTGAGCTGTGTCACCCAGCAACCCCTGGTCTCCTGACAGGAGCATAAGATAGCACACCATCTATGGGACCTCCTGACCCATCTAAGGCAATAGAGAATTTTCCCCTGGGGTACTGTAATCTCTCACTGCAGGGGTTCCCAACTTTTTTTATGCCATGGAACCCTACCCTTAACCGAGAGGTGTGTGGACTTCAGGTTGGGAACCCCTGCTTTACTGGACTCTGGGTTTATTACTGTACTTTTGCATCCCACTGATGGGGGGGGGGGTGAAAAGGAAGAAGCAATGTTGCCACACTCTGGCCATTGGAAATGTAGGTCAGGCTCATTAGCTTTCCACCCATATCACCAACATCCCATTACCTGAGCAAGCTGGTAGACGACACAGGGCACCCACCTTATTGTCAGCCAATGTGGCAGCCTTGTTATGGTGCTGCCCACATCCCACACCACTGCTTACCCAACTGCCCTTACCTGTAAACTGGCAACAGAAGACTGCAGATGCTGGAATCTGGAGCATAAAAAAACAGGCAGCTGGAGGAAGTTTTGGCTTTGGTCACCTACCTACAGGAAAGATGCAAAGAAAGCTGGAAGAATACAGAGAAAATTTACAAGGATGTTGCTGGGTCTGGAGGACCTGAACTATAAGGAAAGATTGAATAGGTTAGGACAGTATTCTTTAAAACATAGAAGGTCGAGAGGAAATTTGATAGCAGTATACAAAATTATGACCGTTATAGATAGGGTAAATACAAGCAGGCTTTTTCCCACTGAGGTTGGGTGAGAGTACAATTAGAGGTCATGAGTTAAGGGTGAAAGGTGAAAAGTTTAAGGAGACCACAAGGGGAAACTTCTTCACTCAGAGGGTCGTGAGAGTGTGGAACGAGCTGCCAGCACAAGTGGTGCACGCGAGCATGATTTCAATATTTAAGAGAGTTTGGATATGTACATGGATGGAAGGGGTATGGAGGGCTATGGTCCCAGAGCAGATTGATGGGAAGAGGCAGGTTAAATGGTTTTGGCATAGACTAGATGGGCCGAAGGGCCCTTTTATGCGCTGTACTTTTCTATGACTCTATGAACTCAGTAGGTCAGGCTGTATCTGGGGAGGGAAATGGACAATCAACATTTTGAGGCAAGACCTTTCAACTAGACTGAAAGAGTAGAGGGAAGAATAGACAGTCTAAAGAGATGAAGGGAAGTTGTGGAGACAGAGCTGTTTAATTACCCTTTATCTTTCAGTCCAGTTGAAGGGTGTCTACCCAATATGTTGACTCAAGAGATTCCGCAGATGTTGGAAATTTTGAGCAAGGCATACAATATTCTGGAGGAACTCAACAGTTCAGGCAGCATCTATGGGGGGGAATAAACAGTCAGCACTTCTGTCTGAGGCCTCTCAAAGTCCAATCCTACATCCCCATCATGAGAGGTGGAGATGGGTAATGCCGGCCAACAAGACTCTGGTGAAGCTGTATAGGCCAATCCCCTGTACAGTGGATGCAATGGATTGCAGAAGCTTTGATGAGCTCCAACCATACCATCGATCATGGGACGATGGAGATGGGAGGTAATTGATGGCCTGTGTTCCACTTAGGAGCTAAAGGCCCAAGTAAGTAATTTCTGTCTGAGATCCTTCATCAGGATGGAGGGTCTTGATGAAGGGTCTCAGTGTGAAATATTGACTGTCTATTTCCTGCCACAGTTGCTGCCTGGCCCACTGGATTCTTTCAGCAACTTGCCTTTTGCCCTGACCTGTAAGTGGCTCAGGATCAGGAAATCACAAGTACCAGCAGTGGTAGGATCGGGTCAAGTCGTTCACAGTTTGGAGTTGAAAAGCAGAGGGCAAAAAAGTGGGTGAGGAAATAATCCAGCAATCAGACGTGGATTGTTTCTACACTGTGACAGTTTTATACTGTGCATTATCTTGCAGACATCTATGATTGCCAAGCCCCACTCTCACTCTAATAATGACCAAGCGGCACCCAATACAAACAGGCCAGGTTTGAGATGCAGGTAGAGTGGGGGGGAGGGGGCTGGGGTGGGGTGGGAGCTGAACAAAATGCACAAACTTGCACTATCCCTCCTGAGTCACGCACCATTTCATCTTAGACTTGCAACCCATCCCTTCAACGTCACCACAAAGAACCAAAAAGCCCATAACCACCACGTTAAACCCAGCAGCCAAACATCAGCCTTGACTGCAATGTCCATATCTGGAGATTAACCCTTTCCCTATCTCTCCAACATGGTCCTAACCTCTAGTTGTGACTGTTGGCATTAGACAAGAACATTTAGAATTGTTTTAAACTAGTTTGAATATTTCAGTATTCAACGTCTTTCTTTCGTTCTTAAGAATATACATAAAAGGATTCAGCTTCAATTTTCATGGAAGATTCCATTAAATTTAGGAGGCGAAAAGTTATTATTCCACGCAGCTTGCATGAATAGATCCCACCTTCCAAACTTTTGTAAAACAAAAATGACTGCTTCTATCACACTGCGCCCATGCCATATGTAGTATTTCTTGTGGAATGGGCCATAACTGTGATAACATCAAGTGTGGTGGGAACTGTGACAAGACCCAGGTACCCATGGGTGGGCGTTGCAGGCTTCTTGTGACTCCAGGCCTGGTCTGTCTCCATGGCAATTAGGACAAAGCAAAACACAGGACAATGGTCACCATCTCCACAGAAGGTCGTGATCTCACAGAAGGACTGCATTAATAACTGCCACCTTTTCACTTGGAGGTCATTCTAAACGGTCTCTGTCAGGGTGTCCACGGGACCATTGTCTGGCTTCACGTCCAGGCACACTCGGTGGGAGATTTCTGCAAAAATATCCCCCTCCCTCCCTATATCCCTCTCAATGTTACTTTGATCCAGGGACGGGTTTCAATGACAAGCATCAAAATCATGGAATGCTTTCCACTGCATCAACAGTCCTGAGCAAGGCTTGGTTTGTGATGGAGCAGGACAACTGAAGGGCCACTGGGCCAGGACCTCCTGCCTTGTCCCATGACTACTGGGATGTCAGCGGCCCATGGACTGCATCAGAAATCTAGCCCTCCCCCAGAGGGTACCAAGGGGCAAAAGCCAAACCAGCTCAGGCTACGAACTAAGCGGCGCACTGGTGCACAGCAGGTAGAGCAGACTCGATGGGCCGAATGGCCAACTTCTGCTCCTTTGTCTTATGGTCTTATATGGTTTCAGGGACGCAGACTTGATCTCGCCCTCCACTGGTGGGTGGGTGGGTGTGTGTGTGTGTGTGTGTGTGTCTCATTTACATGTGTTCCCTGTGACTGTTAGGGCTCCCCTGTATGATCTGTTTTCCCTCCCACTTCCCAAAAACGTGTGGGATGAGTAGGCTAATCGCACCCCCCCCCCCCCCATGTGTATTGATGGACAAACAAGGAGGAATAATTTGCAAGGGCTAACAGGGGAATAGGAGCTGGCATGGCTCCCATGGGCTAAATGGTCTCAATCTGTGTTATAAGTATGCTATGATGGGGAGTTTTCAGACCCAAGTTTTGCCCTCAACAAGGCACGGCAAGTAGGACAAGGGGCTTAATGGTTTAGCAACCCTGAGCAGGCAGAGTGGCTGAAATTTCTCATCCCAACCACAGGCTGAGTTCAAACAACCAAACACTGGAATGTAATGAAGGGGAGACTGCCTAGACCGCGAGGTTCAGACACATGCACCGAGGAACTGTAACAGTAATAAATACAGTAGAGATGGGAAGGAAGCATTTTTGCTTTTAAATAAAAAGTGAAAAGAGTGGATGATAACCTTGTTTTTAAGACGTGCTTTGCTGGGATTGATGTGAATCTTTACACTGTGGATGATCTGCCAATAGAGGGAATTGTAGCAATTGCCCGATTTAATGGCATCATACCCGTACTACATCAATGGGCGAACGAGAGAAGTGCACCCAGTCAGTCAGTGGCCGACAGAGGAGCCAGCCTGCACAGGGACTGGAGATATGACCAGAGTGTGTCTCAACAGTGAACCTGCTGAGTGACTCAGTCTTCTCATTTTCCTATTGGCAATGGACGTGCCAGATCAGGATGAAACACACACAACAAAAAACAAGAAAAAAATGAAGAGGCAAAAGGCAAATGTAAGGCCACCCACAAGCACATCTCCTGCTCTCTGCCCCAGCAGCACTGAGAAGCAAAGAAGAGCAGTGGACAAGGCATCGTCAGAGTAACGTGCCAGTGACAGCACTGCTGCTCCATCAGAAGGAACTTCTTTACACTCACAATAATCCATCAGAACCTTTCTTGTCTGTTGGAACAGACAGGAAACAGCTTTTGCACCCTTATAAGGTATGCGTGTGTGACAGTGCACGCGTGAGTGTCAGTGCATGCGCAGGTGCCTATGCGCGTGTAAGTGTCTGTACACGTGTAAGTGTGCACATGTAAGTGTCAGTGTGTGTGTCTATGTCCATGTTTCCATGCCTATGCGCCTGAGTCTGTGCATCTGCGCACGTGACACACAGACTTGGAGACTGAGCTGAATCAAGAGGATTGGTGCAACCTGCATCGATTGATGAACAAAATATATATTTTGAATGAACAGTAGAACACAGCGGAATTGGTGTAACAATTTTAAAAAATAAGAAGACACAGAAACAAGCCCGAGATTCTAATACAGCAGCCCACACTGAAGGGAAGAGAGTGGCCCTGGGGAAAAGTAATGATGCAAAGGGAAGGAGGGTAGGTGGGATTAAATATCTGAGGGGACTGTTTGGGGAGTGCGGATGGAAAAGGGGTGAGGGCAGGCAAAGGGTATGACAGCCTGCCTGTCCCCCTCACTGGGGACCAAATCAGCAGAGGGGTCAGGCAAGGTCCCTGTTTCTGCAGCCAAGAGAAATCATATCATTATTGCAGCAGATTCAAGATGGCTGGTAGATTCCCTCAGCTTTAAAGTAGAGAGCGAATACCTCTCCTACGAATCGCCGGCCAGGCACCCTCCCCATTGCTCGCTTATGAGTGAGAGGTTCCAGTTCCTTGGAAGAATGTCCTCCGAGGATTCTCAGAGAGGTAATTTGCCCAGGTTCAAGAATGGATTGTCAAATAGCTACCCTGTCCCCACTTTTGAAAGGGACCTCTTCACCCCCAGCCTACCCAAAAAACTGGCTCTAAACTGGGTGTATGGGAAGTGTCAACCATAGGTTGTGCAGTACTGGTGTCTCGGGGGGTGGGGGTGGGGTGGTGATGTTGTAATGGCCTGATATTAACGTATGTGCTAAAATAAAGGACAAAATGTCACTGGGATGAAGGCTTAAATGACCCAGCCTGAGTTGAGTGCAGGGATTTTTCTCATCATCTGCCCCACAGCTACTTAACCCTTCCACTGCCTCACCTGCCTGCAATGTGAAAATCTCCCCTGCATAGATGGTGCCTGAGTGAGATGCAGCTTGCAACTATCTTGGCTCTCCACTCTCCCCCCTCCCCGCCCCTTTCCCTCGAGTGTCTAGAGCTGCGTCAAGAGACCCGAGATAGCCTGCGTTGGTATTTGGTTGCTAATACATTGAACGGCTACAATATAGAAATATTTCAACGCCTCCGTCTCCACCCTCAGGTTCTTCCCACCCACCCACCACCGAAGTATAGAAACGTGTGTGTACTGGCATCGCGTATGTTACAGCTGTTGGTTGACTCTTGTGGTTTAAGGCGATTCTGGAAGAGCCACATGCTGGAAGTACTACAGGTCACTATAAGAAGGGGTTGGTGGATGCGCTTCCTGCTGCAAACTGTCCAGGTGGGGCTCCACTCTTCGGGAAGCAGAGAGAGAGAAAGAAAGAGAAAAAAATAGGAATTAGTCCATCTTGTTTATACTCTCCCCTCCCCAATCCATCCCAAGACTTCCTAGGACCCAGAGTTAGCCAAGTCCTCACAACTACTTCACTCAAGTGGCCATGGAGACTTTAGAATTCATTGGAACTGGGTCCATGTACACTCTCTGGCCACTTTATTTGGTACAGGAATGGAATCCAGTGTGGTGACCTGCTGCTCTAGCTCGTCCACTTCAAGGATCGAGGTGTTGTGCATTCAGAGATGCTCTTCTGCAGACCACTGTTGTAACGTGTGGTTATTTGGGTTACTGTCACCTCCCTGTCAGCTTGACCAGTCTGCCTTCTCCTCTGTCCTCTCTCAATGACAAGGTATTTCTGCACATTGGATGTTTTTTTGTTTATCGCACCATTCTCTGCAAACTCTAGAGACTGTTGTGCATGAAAATCCCAGGGGAACAGCAGTTTCTGTGATACTCAAACCATCCCATCTGATACCAACAATCATTCCATGGTCAAAGTCACTTACATCACATTTTTTCTACATTTTGATGTTTGGTCTGAACAACGACTGAACATCTTGGCCATGTCAGCATACTTTTATGCATTGAGTTGCTGCCAGGATTGGCTGATTAGATTATTTGCATTAACGAGGTGTACGGATTGTACCTGATAAAGAGGCCACTGAGTGTAGATAAAGAACAAAGTCCCATATGTTGGCATTTATGGGGAAATCCAGCCAACCCTGAACAGAGTATTAACATCGTCACGCTGTGTTTCAGTCCCCTGACTGAAGAAATGCACTTGCATTGTTTGGAATTTACTGGTCCATGAAGGGGATCTCTGCTGAGGGAAAGATCTCTACTGAGCCTATGCTCACTGCAGTCAGAGGTGACCTGACTGAGACAGGGTAGATGCCCAGGGGAATGTTTCCAGAACAAGAGACTATTCATTTAAAGTCAGGAGGAATTTCTTCCCTTGGGAAATTTTGAAAGTGTCTACTTCGCAGAGCCGTGCATGTTCATAGACAAAGATCATCAAGCAACTCAGCAGGGGAATATTATGGACCACCTCTTGTACTACTGAGGACTTGTCTCTCATTGTGTTTATACAGCACAATTGTTATTTTCTTCACTCTATGGTAATATGTTCTGTGTGTTGTCTGAACCCACTTGCCCGTGAAGCTGCTGAAAACAAATTTTTCTTTGTACCTGTCCTTTGCCTTATGTATGCACATGGGGGCTTTGGAAAATGGCCAAAATAAGATCAGCTCTGATACCGAAAGTCATTGCTGTGCTGAAGGGGCAGGTGTGCTTCTGTTATTACACTTAGGGTAGATGCTTTGATGACTCTTTCCTGGCAGATGGTGAGAAGGGAAACAAATCACCCAGCTTCCTGCAGAATCCCTCCAAACAAGTAGTCACTTCCAAAGGCATTCACGGTAACAAGAGTAGCTGACAGTGGGTCAACAGGGTCTCTCATCACAAACCCAGTACTCTTCAGGGTCGCTGTCATTTCCCTGCCCTGTCATTTAAATCCAATTTCACTCGACTGCCAATGTGCTGGCTCAGTGCCGCTTCCGCTGTACTGCGCACCGGGCCCACTCTCTTGGAGAAGGCGCGCACTTTATCGCTACACCGGGATGGTCGGCAGGGCACATACCATGAATGGGTTGCTAGGTGCTCCACCTCCTTGAATCAACGGCCCCATTGGTCGCGCCATTACTTTGGGCTGCCCGAAGGCACCAAATCCAGCTCCTACACACACAGGACACAAAACATTCAGCAAAACCTACACTTAAGAGTCACAAATACAGCACTGAAACTGACCTTCGACCCAACTCATTAATACTGTCCAAGGTGCCAACCTAAGCTGGTACCCATGTGCCCGCATTTGGTCTGCATCCCTCTACACCAGGGGTTCCCAACCTTTTTTATGCCATTAACCAAGGGTTCTGCGGACACCAGGTAGGGAACACCTGCTAAACCTTTCCTATTCATGTACCTATCTAAATGTTGTTAACTAATTTCTTGAGAGATACAGTGTGGAATAGGCCCTTACAGCTGCACTGTGTAGCAATCCCACAATTCAATCAAAGCCTAATCACAGGGTAATTTGCAATGGTCAATTGATCTACTAACCGATACATCTTTCGATTGTGGGAGGAAGCTGGAGCACTGGGAGAAAACCCATGCATTGCATGAGGGGGATGTACAAGCTCCTCACAGAGATTGCTGGGACTAAACTCCTAATGCCTGAGCTGTAATAGCATTACGCTAACCACTACACTACTGTGGTGTTCAACCTGGTTCAGCCAGCTCATGGTTACCCTAGTGTCCCGAATGGAGGCAAACTCTGATATGAAGTGGTCGCCCCCTCTATTTTGGGTCACCCCCCCCCCCCAAACAAAGAGAGGACCACATTGAGCTCGAGTGCAAGTGGATGTTTGCTTCCGATGGAAAGACAGCCTGACTGCATGGAAAAGTCCTATGGAAAGAATTTGGAGCAATAGGCCAGGGAATTGCAGAGGGATAGGTCACTTTTTTAGTGTATATGGATTTCAGCAAGGCATTTGATAAGGTAGCCCATGCGAGGCTTATTGAGAAAGTAAGGAGGTATGGGATCCAGGGGGGCATTGCTTTGTGGATTCAGAACTAGCTTGCCCACAGAAGGCAAAGCATGGTTGTAGATGGGTCATATTCTGCATGGAGGCCGGTGACCAGTGGTGTGCCTCAGGGACCTGTTCTGGGACCCTTACTCTTCGTGCTTTTTGTAAATGACCTAGATGAGGAAATGAAGGGGTGAGTTAGTAAATTTACTGATGACACGAAGGTTGGAGGTGTTGTGGACAGTGTGGATGGCTATCAGAGGTTACAGCGGGACACTGATGGGATGCAAAACTGGGCTGAGAAGTGGCAGATGGAATTCAATCCAGATAAGTGTGAGATGGTTCATTTTGGTAGGTCAAATATGATGGCAGAATATAGCATTAATGGTAAGGATCTTGACAGTGTGGAGGATCAGAGGGATCTTGGGGTCCAAGTCCATAGGACACTCAAAAGCTGTTGCGCAGATTGACTCTGTGGTTAAGAAGGCATATGATGCATTGGCCTTCATCAACCGTGGGACTGAGTTTAAGAGCCGAGAGGTAATGTTGCAGCTATACTGAATGGCAGTGCAGGTTCGAAGAGCCGAATGGCCTACTCCTGCACCCATTTTCTATGTTTTCTATGTTTATACAAGACCCTGGTCAGACCTCAATTGGAGTACTGTGCTTAGCTCTGGTCTCCTCACTATAGGAAGGACGTGGAATCCATAGAAAGGGTGCAGAGGAGATTTACAAAGATGCTGCCTGGATTGGGAAGCATGCCTTATGTGAACAGGTTGAGCAAACTCGGCCTTTTCTCCTTGGAGCGACGGAGGATGAGAGGTGACCTGATAGAGGTGTACAAAATAATGAGAGGCTTTGATCGTGTGGACAGTTAGAGGCTTTTTCCCAGGGCTGAAATGGCTAGCATGAGAAGGCATAGTTTTAAGGTGCTTGGAAGTAGGTACAAAGGAGATGTCAGGGGTGAGTTATTTTTTTTTTAAAAACGCAGAGAGTGGTGAGTGCATGGAATGGGCTGCCGGCAGTGGTGGTGGAGGCAGAAACGATAGGGTCTTTTAAGAGACTCCTGGATAGGTACATGGAGCTTAGAAAAATAGAGGGCTATGGGTAAGCCTAGGTAGTTCTAAGGTAAGGACATGTTTGGTACAGCTTTGTGGGCCGAAGGGCCTGTATTGTAGTGTAGGTTTTCTATGTTTCTTTGGATTGTTGGGAAGGGAAAGGTTCACTGGCTGCTGGAATCTCATTAAGGGTGGCAGAAATGGAAACTGGCAAGGGCGAGGCTCACTCTGGGTGTAAGTTTTAAAAAAGCATGGAAAAGCAGCTGGCAGCACTAATACAGGAGTTTGAGAATAGAAGAATGGGAAAATCCTTCACACAGCAAGTCGCAGGGTTATGGACCCATGCTCAGGGATATCAGGAAGCAGAAGCCAAGTAGATAATGGGATTAGAGTGACCGACACCGAAGAACGGAAAAGTCAGACATGTATTGGTTGTATTGACCTGCACTGTGTTTTCATTCTGGTAACGTGCATCTATACAAACCGAAGACAGCAGTGGTAGTGCAACGAGGTTTGTCACCTTGTGGTTCATTATTTGCTGCTACTAATTTTCAGATATACTGCTTCACATCTCAACTTACTTCTGCTTGACACCATGCTGCCTACGTGGCCTGCCCATCTCCTTCTTTAATCACCTGACCATTCTTTTCCTATAAGCTACAAACTATCTTCAATCTTTCTCTCAAATTTAAGACTAAATCATTAGTACTGACCACAAAAAGCAAGGCTCCAACTACTGCGACTTGTGGAATACCACTATTGACAGTCTGTTAGCTGCAAAACGAGCACTTATTAACCATTTTGGCATCTTCCCCCTTCCTTTTCAGTCCTGAAGAAGGGTCTTGGCCCAAAATGTTGGCTGTTTATCCATTTCTACAGATGCTGCCTGGCCTTCTGAGTTTCTCCAGCATTTTGTGTGTTTTGTTCTAGATTTCCAGCATCTGCAGAATTTCTTGTGTGTTTGTTTAACAACTTGCCCTCATTGCTTCTTTCCAATCAGCCAATCGTAGATTCAATTTGCCATTCTCCCTTACATCTGATTTTTTTTATTGTTTAGACCAGCCTGCAATGTGGGCCTCATCAACAGCATTGCCATGTGGATAACATCAAATACACCATTCCATCAAACTTCCTTGCTATCTCATCCAAAAAAATTCAGTCATGTTCTTCCCCTAACTAATCTCACCTGACTGGCCCTCACTAAATTTCACTTTTCCTAGTAAAGGTTTCCAGTCGCTCAGAACTGATTCCTGTAACCTGCTCACTACCAAACTTAAATTTATCTCTCACTGTCCCATTCATCCCTTCCTTCCGGGGCCACTCCTGCTGTCAGAGAGGATTCATCAATCATTATGTGCTGTGTCGCAGACACAGGTGATCAAGGTCCCATGACTATGATAGTTTTGGCTAATTTTTCCACAGAAGTGGTTTGTGATTGCTTTCTTCAGGGCAATGTCTTCACAAGACAGGTGACTCCAGCCATTATTAATACACTTCAGAGATTGTCTACCTCACGTCAGTGGTCACATAATCAGGACTGGTCATACAACCGTCCACCACCTACTCCCATGGCTTCATGTGACCCTGATCCGGGGTGGGGTAGGGGGCACCTAAGCAGGTGCGACACCTTGCCCAAAGGTGACCTGCAGACTAGCGGAGGGAAGGAGCGCTTACACCTCCTTTGATAGAGACATATCTCCACCCTGCAGGAAGGATTAATGAAATTATATTCAGGGCCTCTGGAGTTTCCTCCCATGTGTCTTCTTGTTACACCCTGCCATATATTTCACCCAGGACTGGAGCCTTATCTACTTCAAAGGATGCTAACAATACAACAATGCTCCCATTTTGCGAAGATCCTTATCCGCACTCTCTACTGCCCGACCTTAAAAGGCCACACATGTTCCTTAATTGTTGTTTTGCTTTGTATGCACTTCTTTGGATTTCCTTTCATAATGGTTCTTCATACCCTGCCTTTGCTTTCTTAATTTCCTCTATAATTTCATGTCTGCACTCACAATATTCTTCCATGCTTTCAACATTATTTACTTCACTGCCTAATATAAACTTTTTCTTTCATGCTTTATTGTACACTGTACCTACCTTGTCGTTTTAATGGACTCCACATTTGATAGTTGTTCCCACAAAGAAAAATGGTGCACGTCGAATTTTGAAACACCTCTCATTGTTTGGAGACTCCTTTATCTTCAAGTGGCTGCGCCCACTTCTATCAATCAATTTCTTGGTCTAATAAAATTAGCCATAACCTAACTCAGTGGGAGAGGGGGGGGAAGCACAGAGTTGGCAAGGCAAGTTCGAGCTGAAGCCCTTCCACCCTTCCATCCATGCCAACAAAGATTACCATCCAAGTAGGTACCATTTTCCTACTTTTGACCCATATCCCACTAAACCTTCCATATCTATGTATCTGTCCAAACTTTATAATTGTACCTGCCTCAACCACTTCCTCTGGCAGAGGGATTCCTAACCTTATTTTCCATTAACAGAGGGGTCTGTGGACCCCGGGCTGGGAACCCTTGCTGTGGCAGCTTGTTCTATACACATCACCCTCTCCGTGGGAAAAAGTCGCTCCTCAGCTTCAAATTAAATCTTCCCACTTTCATGTTCCCTCTTGGCTCCTCAACTCTCGGAAAACAATTGTGGCTATCATCCCTATCAACTCTAGGAAAAAGATTATGGCTATTTATACTATCTGTGTGGCTATATATCCTATCAACTGTAAGGAAAAGATTGTGGCTATTTACCCTATCAACTCTAGTAACAAGATTGTGGCTATATACTCTATCTGTGCTTCTCGGGAATTTATACAGCTCACCTCTCAGTCTCCAACGGTCCAAGGAATAAAGTCCTAACCTGCCCAACCTCACCTCATAACCCAATCTCTTGAACCTCCTTCGTTTTTAAAAGAACAGCCTTGACTTTAAATGGGAACATTTTATAATAAATACAGTAACCTTACAGAAATTAGTTTCTCTACCAGCAGTGCAAATGGGCATATGATTTTAAGTGTAGGCATGCTACATTAAAGTGATGTGTGTTACTCTACGAGACAGATCCACATGCTGCTTGTTACCATTCTGTTGCTGGCTGAAGGCTTGCTGCTGCAGGAAGGAGTGCTGCTGGGCAAATGCATGCTGCTGCTGCTGGCCAAATCCCTGCTGGGCTGCGAATGGCTGCTCATGCTGAGCAAAGACCTGTGGCTGCTGCTGGGTCTGTTGCTGTGGGAACGGGTGCTGCGGAAATCCTGCAAAGCTCCCAGGGACCGAGGTGGCTGGGACCGACCCATATCCAGCGGGCAGTCCACCGTACACTGGAGCAAGAGGGAAAAGGGACAAGCGTCAAGGCACAGAATTGTGTGGATCCCAGAAGACTCAATGCTGCATGCAACTGGGAACTCCAATGTCACTGAATATGATACTTAAGGGCATACTTTTGGACTGAGTTAATCTGGGAGAAGGTACAAACCCACTATGACCTCCAGCCCAAAATATGATTGTTTCTGCTATTTCATTCAGGTGATGGTGCCCTCATCCCTCCATACCCAACTACCACACTGCTTTCTAATAGCAAAACAATGCCATGAGACATCGGAGCAGAATTAGGCCATTGAGTCTGCTTTGTCTTTCAATTATGGCTAATTTATTTTCCCTCTTAACCCCATTCTCCTGCCTTCTCCCCACAACTTTTGACTCCCTGACTAATCAAGAACCTATCAACCTCTGCTTTAAATATACTCAGTGGCTTGACCTCCACAGCCATTTGTGACAATTCCACAGATTCACCACCCTTTGGCTAAAGAAATTCCTTCTCATCTCTATTCTACAGGGACATCTTTCTATTCTGAGGCTGTGCACTTTGGTTCTAGTCTCCCCCCACTATAAGAAACATCCTCTCCACATCCACTCTATCAAGGCCTTTCAATATTTGGTAAGTTTCAATGAGTCACCCCTGAATGCCTTGTGGAAAAAGATGATGAATCCCATAGTCCAAGAGCTAGTTCCCTCCACTAGGGAAAGGTGAGTGCCATATCCCTTTTACAGAAACTGAGAATTCTGGAAAAGCTCAGCAAGTCAGGCACACACCTGTGGGATGAGAAAGAGAGTTAACGTTACAGGTCAAGCTCAGTATTTCCAACCTTTTCTGGTCTTATTTGAGATTTCCAGCTTCTGAAGTTATGACTTTCACTCATTTGATGCTGCTTGACCTGCTGAGTTTCTCGAGCATTATTTGCACGTTATTCTGGATTTCCAGCATCTGCAGAATCTCTTGTGTTTATGATGTTACGATCCATACCTGACTGTGCCAACTTCCAGGGTTTAGACACTCCGACTCCGGAATAGGGATAGGTGGCACAGCCCATATAAAGACTTCGGCCTGCTTTGTTAATTGGCAGCCATGTTTTGGAGCCAGAACTTTAATATCTAAAGATCACCTGAATGGAGGTTTGGGGTTCAATCATCAGCTCTACTTTGGATTTTTGTCCAATGTCTAGCTTGAATCTTGTCCTTGTTTCAGTCTCATATCTTGTCTTGATTCTAGTCTCGGTTACTACAGCCAGGACTTGAGTCCTAACCATCCACAGCTAGGTCTTTTGTCACAATGAGAAAGCCACTAAAATTATCTTTTTGCAGCACAGTGACAAATAGAAATGCAAATTCACATAATTTACACAACAATGAAACAGATCGACAGTACAGCACGTTGTCTCTTTGGTCTGTCTGAAGTCAAGGCTTGGCGAGAGTGGATCAATCTTTGTGCCATACAGGCACATTCATCATTAGGGACCCCACCACCTGGGCCACAGCCTCTTCTTGATGCTACAATCAGACAGGAGATATAGGAGCCCGAAGACTCACACCTCAAGGTATGACAACAGCTTCTTCCCACTGCCACTAGGCTCTTGAATCCACCTGAAAAACTACAGCACGAACTCAGACTATGGTGGTGTCGTGGCATCTGCAATGGACTTCAAGGTGAGTGGTCCTGGGTTCAAATAAGGCCAGCTCCTTGCATATTTTCCATCTGTGCTGGGTTGAACATTGAGCTAGCAACTCGGCCTGACAAAAATGCTAAAGAAATGGCAAGGTTGTCACCCGATGTCCCACAAGGTGCGGAAAGGAACAACAACCTCAGACTATATTTCCCTCAACATACTCTTGTGCCATTCTGTTTCATTTTGTTTTTAAGTGTTGTATAAGTTATGTGAATTTTAAGTTTCCACTTGTTATTATGTCGTCATCATTATGTGCTATGTCATATGACGTGGACGATCGTGATCTCATGATCATGATTGTTCTTGGCAAATTTTTCTGCAGAAGTGGTTTGCCATCGCCTTCTTCTGAGCAGTGTCTTTACAAGACAGGTGACCTCAGCCATTATCAATATTTTTCAGAGATTGTCTGCCCGGCGACAGTGGACTTGTGATATGCACCAGCTGCTCATACGACCATCCACCACCTGCTCCCATGGCATCACGTGACCCTAATTGAGTAGAGCTGACAACTGAGCCCCAAACCTCAGTTCAGATTCTACACCTTGCCCAAGGGTGACCTGCAGGCTAACGGAGGGAAGGTAGAGATGTATCTCCAACCTGCCACCCATAGTGTGTACTGTGCTGCAAAGTTATCATTCTAATGGTATTATTGTAAATGCAAAAGGTGCTGGAAATCCAGAGCAACACACAAAAATATGCTGGAGGAACTCAGTAGGTCAGGTGTAATGTACGGACAGGAATAAACAGTCAACGTTTCAGTCTGAGACCCTTCACCAAAACGTCGACTGTTTGTTCCTCTCCAGAGATTATCCCTGACCTGCTGAGATCCCCTAGCGTTGTGTGTGTTATTTTATTGGCATTTATACGTGGGTAGGCCAATCACAATAAACTTGAACTCTTCCAGCACTGTATCAGACCCTGTATTTCTGTAACCTGTTCAAGTGACCAATGCGAAGTGAGCAAGCAGCAATTTTAGCTGCCTCTGCATTAACAAGACCAATTAACTATGTGAGGTCTCTCTGCCAGCTACCTTCTTCCAAAAAGACCTGGATTCTGCTGTCAGCGCTGTTTCACGCTGACCTCCAAACAAGGATTTAGCATTTCTGTGGGAAGGACTATAACCGTCACCATTTACTTTCAGGCACCAGTTCTCAGGGAGTCCTCAGGACCAGCAATAATGATGATATAAAGGCACTAAAGACTTTGGACAGACAGGAAAGATAACACAGTACACTTAAAACATCACACAACATACAAAATAAAGTTCGGAACATGTATGATTGTTAGAAGCTGAAATATCAATCCCTTGCAAAAAATACTATTTTAAAATCAGTAAAATTTGAAATAGTTATGAGGGAATTAAAATCTACACATTTAAATTAGTTTTTTTTTTAGGTCCACAAGGGAGCTAAGCAGTAATTATGTTTAGTACACCATTAAAAACTCAACCACACCTCATGCAACAGAGCAGAACATGTTCAGGGAACTTTGCAGCGAGAATAAATACCTGAACTTCTCAAAAGATCACTGAATACCGAAGATTATACTGGAGAAGGTTGAAAAAGATCACATCCTGTAAAGGAGCAGGAAATCACTGACAGCAGGCATCTGGATTTCCATATTTAAATTGCCACTGCGCACACTGCTGATTCCTGTCAGAGTCACTACGTGACAATGGCGAATGCCAGTAGTTTCACCATCATTACGATGGCAAAGATTGGGGCACAGAGGACAAAGCACATCTATCAATCACCAACACACATATTGTGTAGTTAGTTGGTCTAAAGAACTTATAAGGATCTTAAGAGCAGCAGGCAAGATGCCACCACTTCACATCGTTAATAATAACAAGCAGATAATTGGATATTTGTATCATAATCACTAAAGTACCTTCCCGATTAGTAATCTGATTTCCTTATTTCACCACTGGCTATAAGCTTTGAAACTGTCCCTCTAAACCTCTCCCAATCTGGTTTGGAATGCTGTTACTTGCTGCTATTGTTTGCATGAATTGTGTTTTTTTTCCTCTTTCTCTGTGCAGTCGGTGCTAAGTCTATCTTTTTTTAAATTGGGTTCTTTCAGGTTTCTAGCTATGCAGCTGTAAGGAGATGAATCTCAAGGTTGTATAATGTATACATACTTTGATAATAAATATACTTCGAATCTTTTGACTACCACTTCTTCCTTCTTTAATACTATTAGACCATAAGACATAGGGGCAGAATTAGGCCATTCAGTCCACTGAGTATGTACCGTCATTCCATCATGGCTGATATATTATCCCACTCAGCCCCATTCTCTGGTCTTCTCTCCGTAACTTTTGATGCCCAAACTAATATCAAGAACCTATCAACCTCCACTTTAAATATACCTAATGATTTGGCCTCTGCAGTTGCCTGTGGCAATGAATTCCACAGATTCACCACCATCTGGCGAAAGAAATTCCTCCTGACCTCTGTTTTAAGGGGATGTCCTTCTATTCTGAGACTGTGCCCTTTGGTCCTAGACTCACCCACTGTAGGAAACACCCTCTCCACGTCCACTCCCTGCCTTTCAATATTCAACCCTCACCTTGAGACCTACCACAAACCATAAGATACAGGAGCAAAATTATATTTTTAGTACAGAGCTTTCAGTCACATTTGACCTGATGATACTATTACACATTCTGGAGATTCTGTTACATTAAAGCCATTATAGAATTGGAGTGCACAGGAGAGAGTAATTACTTTAGACAAATATCTACAATTAAATGTGTTAGCAAATCTGGTTCCGTGCTATCGCTCGAGGTTTCTCTACAACTGGGATGCTGAGTGCTATCTGTCCGATACAATGTAGAGACTGCAGTACAAGTATGTCTTTACAGCCTTATGAGGATCACCTCCATGAAGCCCTCACTGCTGAAATACACATTTATTACACTGGCGGCACTTTTCTCACTTTGATGCCTCAACCAATGCTTTGCAATTTGCATCAGTGTGTGACCATTGGTTTGAGATTTGCGTAGGGGGGAGGAGGTCAAGGAGAGGATGGACGATGGAACGGTACAGCACCAGAATAAGCACTTCAGCTCACAACGCTGAACCAAACTAATTAAACTAATGATGTTTGAATGCACTAATTGCTTCCACCTGCACATGGACAATATCCTTCTGTGCTCTGCACATTTCATGTTCTCACCTAAGAGCCTCTCAATGTCTCCATGATATCTGCACCTGCCACCACCCTGGCAGTACATTCCAGGCACCCATCGCTCCCTGTACACAAAACTATTTCCTGCACGTCTTCTTTGAATTTGCTTCCCCCTCATCTTAAGTGCATGCACTCTAGTAATAGACATTATAACCCTGGGAAAAAGATACCAGCCATCTACTCTATCTAAAGATTAGCTTTATTTATCATACGTATGTTGAAACATACATTGAAATGCGTCACATAACGTCAAAACAAGTTAACGAGGACTGTGCTGGGACAGCCCGCAAGTGTGTCCACGCTTCCGGCGCCAACATAGCATGCCCACAACTCACTAACCCTAACGTCTCGGGAACGTGGGAAGAAACCAGAGCACCTGGAGGAAACCCACATGGTCACAGAAAGAAGGTACAAACCACTTACAGGCAGTGGCAGGAATTGAATCCCAATCGGCGATCACTAGCACTGTAAAGGGATCTGCCAAACGCGACTCTACTGTGCTGCCCGTGTTTTCATAATTTTATAAACCTCTACCATAACCTCCACAACTCTAGAGGAATGAAACCAACTTTGCCCAACCTCTCTTCAACCCCTCCAATCCAGGTACCTCTTCAGCACTTTCTCCAAAGACTTCATATCCTTTCTCCAATAGGATGAACAAAACTGCCCACAATCCTCCAAGTGCAGCCTAACTAAAGTTTTATACAACTGTAACATGGCTTCCTGACTCTTGAACTTCATCTCCCTAGTGATGAAGGCATGCCATACACTTTCCTTACTATCCCCATCTATTGTGTTGCCCCTCTCAGGGAACCATGAACTTAAACCCCAAGGTAACCGCTTCACTGTGCACCTCCACTCCATCTACCAATTAGCCAAATATTTTAATTCTGGTTCCCATTCTGATATGTTGATCTATGGCCTCCTCCTGTGCCAAGATGAGGCTTCCCTTTCTCCTACAGTCCACTCTGCTCTCCTATCAGATTCCTTTCTCACAAGCCCTTTACCTTTTCCACCCACCTGGCTTCACCTATCATCTTCCTTTCCCTCCCTCAACCTCTTTAGTCTGGCGTCTTCCCACTTCATTTCCTGTCCTGATGAAGGGTCTTGGCCCAAAGCGTCCACTGTTTCTTAATTGCCATAGATGCTGCTTGACCTGCTGGACATTTTGCTTGTGTTGCTTGGACCCCAAGGTCCCTCTGTACAACAAATGGAGCAAGACATCTGCTGTTTTGTCTAAGCAGACATTACCAAATTTCAGTAATTCTGCACACTCCTCTAGCGCTCTCTTAAAGTCAAATAATGCAATAAGCCTCTTGTCTGACAAATGAGATGGAGTTGCTGAGTGATACAGGGCCACCAGATGCCCCTAAGTTCCCAGAACCCACAGCTACACTTTGCCCAAGGGTGACCTGCAGGCTAGCGGATGGAAGGTAGAGATTTATCTCCACCCCACCCACCCACAGTGTGTACTGTGCTGCAAAAATATCATTTTAATGACAGTTGCAAGAAAAAGTTTGTGAACCCTTGCGATTACTTGGTTTTCTGCATTAACTACTCCATTTCCCCAAGATCAATAAAGTATGACTCTGACTATGACTAAAATGTGGTCTGATCTTCGTCAAGTCACAATAATAGACAAACACAATCTGCCTAAACTAATAATTCACAAACAATTCTACTTCTTCTCGTCAATGCTGAGTACACCATTTAAACAATCACAGTCTAGGCTCAAAAAAGTATGCAAACCTCTGTGGTAATGCCTTCTACAAAAGTGATTTGCAGTCAGGTGTTCCAATCAATGAATGCTGAAAGAGGTGAAAAAGAACACTAGGGTAACAGCAAAAGCCCTGCTCTAGAACTCTATATAACTTGCCAAAGTCTCTGTCCACTATAAGAAAAAAACTGAAAAAGAATGGTGTTTATGGACAGACACCACGGAGAAAATGACTGCTTTCTAAAAAAAAACACTGCTGCACGTCTCAAAATTGGAAAAGACCACCTGGATATTCCACAGCGCTTCTGGGACAATGTTCTGTGGACAGATGAGACAAGAATTGAACTTCTTGGCAGAAATGTACACCGCTATGTTTGGAGAAAAAAGGGCACTACACACCAACACCAAAACCTCATCCCAACTGTGAAACATGGTGGAAGGAGCATCATGGGGCTGCCTTGCTGCCTCAGGGCCTGGACAGCCTGCAATTGTTGAGGGAACAATGAATTCAAAATTGCATCAAGACATTTCACAGGAGAATGTCAGGGTAGCGGTCCGTCCCCTGAAGCTTAATAGAAATTGGATGATGCAACAAGACACTGATCCGAAACACAAAAGTAAATCAATAACAGAATGCTTTAAAAAGAAGAAAATTCGTGTTTTGGAATGGACTGTCAGGGTCTGGACCATAACCCAATAGAGATGCTGTGGCATGACCTGAAGAGGGCTGTTCGTGCAAGGTATCCCAGAAATACCGATGAACTGAAACTGGTTTGTATGGAGGAATGGTCTAAAATTCCTCTTTGCCATTGTGCAAGTCCCATCAGCAACTACAGGAAACATTTGGGAGGTTATTGCTGCTGAAAGAGGTTATACCAGTTATTAAATGCAAGGGTCACATACCTTCTCCAACCTGGACTGTGAATAATTAAACAATGTGTTCAATAAAGATGTGAAAAGTACAATTGTTTGTGTGTTATTAGTTTAGGACAGCGGTCCCCAACAACCAGGCCGCGGACCAGTACCAGACCGCAAAACATGTGCTACTGGGCCGCGAGGAAACGATATGATTTGGCGATATGAGTCAGCTGCACCTTTCCTCATTCCCTGTCATGGTCACTGTTGAGCTTGAACACACGCAAGGTCATTACCCGTGCGTCATCCATGTCAGCGTGGGATGGAGACCAACTCCTCGAGCTTGCAAATGACGGCAGGCAGAAAGGTATGTTTGACATAACATCTCTGCTGGCATTCTGGATCAAAGTCAAGGCTAAATATCCTGAGATAGCCACGAAAGCACTGAAAACATTGCTTCCATTTCCAACATTTTTCTGCGAAGTGGAGTTTTCTGCAATGAATGCAACAAAAACTAAATTGCGGAATAGACTGGACATAAAGAACCCCCTTGGAGTATCGCTGTCTCCCATCACCCCTCGATAGGACCGTCTTGTTGCAGGGAAACAAGCCCAGGGCTCCCGTTGATTCAGCAATATTGGCGTGTTGCAATGATTTTCTATGTTCATTCGAGGAAAATATGTGCTGCGTGTTTAATATCCAAATGTTATGATGCTATTGACTTACTTACATAACCATATAACAACTACAGCACGGAAACAGGCCAACTTGGCCCTTCCAGTCCGTGCCGAACGCTACTCTCACCTAGTCCCACCGACCTGCACTCAGCCCATAAGCCTCCATTCCTTTCCTGTCCATATACCTATCCAATTTTTCTTTAAATGATAATATCGAACCTGCTTCTGCCACTTCTACTGTAAGTTCGTTCAACACTTACTTCAAGCTCCCCTGTCATCCCCTGATAATTGACTTATCACTATATTCATGCGAGGAAAATATATGCTCTGTGTTTAATATTAAATTCATTAGATAAACCCTTTTAGAAAGGAAATTGAGTGTATTAGCCATTTATCACCTATATTCCGGTCGTGATTAACATCACCCCCCACCCCCGAACAGAATCGCCAAAAACAATTTGCAGGGAAAAAGAAAAAAAAAATCGGCAGGTACACGCATGCGCAGGTCGCGCATGCGCACCGGTGCCCGCGCAAGGCTTCATGGTAATTGTAGTCTTTTTGGGGTAAACCCAACGTATTTGACTGCTACTCTTGTCCGTTGGCAACCCTACCCCCCTCCACCCACCGGTCAGCCGGTCTGCAGGTCCGCAAGAATATTGTCAATATTAAACCGGCCCGCAGTGCAAAAAAGGTTGGTGACCCCTGGTTTAGGTGGATTATGTTTGTCTATTATTGTGACTTAGATGAAGATCAGACCACATTTTATGGGCAATCAATGCAGAAAACCAAGTAATTGCAAAGGATCACAAACTTTTTCTTGCAACTGTAACTAAGCTCCAAGTTGAAAAAGTACACTTGATCATTTATTATGAAGCCAGCAAAGACGAACAATCTTATTTCGCGATAAAAAACAAACAAAACTAAATTAGCAATACAAGAGTAATTTGTGTTCAAATTAATGATTAAGAAAAACACCCCATGGTCACTCCCTCCCAACTAAACTAAACCAACCAAGACAAAGTTTGATGACATAACTACACTCATTTCCTTCTACCACGCCCCAACCCAGATGACAAATTACCCATAATAACACAAAATACAATACAGACTGAAAATAGATTCATGGCTCCTACAAGTGGCAATGCAAATAAAAGTAGTGTTTTTCTTTTTCTGCCGATCAGACACAGGCTACACACTCACCTGGCGCCATCCCATTGGTCTGGAAGGGATTGGTAGAAGCTGCTTGCGGTGCGACAGGAGCAGCAAACGGATTACTGAAAGCTGAAATGCAGGGCAGAGAGGGAGAGAGAAAGAGAGAGGGGAAAAAAACACAAGGGAGAGAGGTGATTAATGCTCTGTGGAAAACAATTCACCAAGGAAGGCATGAGCCCAGATATCCCAGCAGGTCAGGGACCTCTACAAATAGTAACACTCCCTCCTTCTCAGCATGGAAGCAAAGCAGGTTTACCCATCAGTACAGGGAGGAATAGTAATAACAGGAGTACCGGTTAAAAGGAAAAAAGGGAAATTCAAGGTGAACTTGTTTATAGAAGTTACCTCCAAAGCTGGATGCACTGCTTGGTGTGGATTGCTGTGTAGGCACTTGGCTTCCAGTCCCGGAGATACTAAAAACCAAATGAGAACAGAAGATCCTTTAATGACTGCTGACACCTTCAAACAATATAAAGGGAGATTTACTCTGCATTCAACCCGGACCTGGGAACTATGATAGGATAGTATACAAGGACCTTTACTTAGGGTCTAACTCCTGCAGTCCTTGCCCTCAACAGAGTGTGGGTGTACAGGAAAATTTAGCTGCATCTAAACCATGCTGTCCCATGCTGTGATAGGAGTGAAGAGGGTGCATTACTCTGTTTCTATCTCATTATTTTTAGTGTCTTTATCAATTCCTGGAAAGGACCAGAAATTGCCAAAGGAAGCTGGAGATAATCATAGGAGATAAACTGTGTCTATTAATTCCCAGTTGTAGAAGATTAATTTTCCACTAATACACTGAAACCAGGGTATGTGAATGGTTCAGAAGTTCCTGGGACTGTGTGATGGAATGGTCCAGAAGCAGCTTTACTCTGTACAGAACCTATATTCAACAGAACAGTCATAGAGATGACAGTAAAGAAATGGGACTCATCATGCCTTTCTACCATAACTGCTCCTGCTCGTGTTAATTCCATTTCCCTCTAAGCAAGGGATCCCCAACTTTGGGTCCACGGACCTCTTGCTTAATGGTATAGGTCCATGGCAAAAAAAAAGTTGGGAACCCCTGCTCTATCCATCATTAAGGACCCCCATCATCCAGGTCATGTCGCCTTCTCATGCTATCAGGAAGGAGGTACAGGAGCCTGAACACACACACTCAACTTTCAAGAATAGATTTTTTCCCTCCACCATCAGATTTCTGAACAGACGTCGAAACTATGAACATTACCACACTACATTTTTTCCCTCGTTTGGCACTGTTTATTCAATTTAACTTTTTTAATACACTCAAGTCCCGCTTAACGCTGAGGATGTGTTCCTCAGAGGTGGAGCGCTATGTGGGGTCATTATAACATCAAGTAAATGGACATGTGTGCCTGATTTTTAAAAAAAATCAGATTCGAGATATATATTACAGGTTTCCCCCACCATCCGAAGGTAGAGCGTTCCTATGAAATGGTTCGTAAGCCAGAATGTCGTAAAGCAAAGAAGCAATTACCATTTATTTATATGGGAAAATTTTGTGAGCGTTCGCAGACCCAAAAATAACCTACTAAATCTTGCTAAATAACAGATAAAACCTAAAATAACAGTAACATATAGTAAAAGCAGGAATGATATGATAAATACACAGCTTATATAAAGTAGAAATACTTTTCCACAATCATTGCCTGAACTGTTCTCCGTAGCGAAAATCTCACGCAAGCGCTCTTGGCAGAAACACGGCACAAGCGCTCTCCAGTAACCTTTAAGCTATGAAGCTGCCAAATCATACCAAATAACACATAAAAATACACAGCCTATATCAAGTAGGAATAATATATGGACAGTGTAGTATCACTTACGGGAAACTGGAAGACAGCGCAGAGCACACTGATGATGGTGTGTTAGGCTGAGTCGTCGCAGACTGGGGTGGTGCAGTGGCCCCCACCCTCCAGGCAGCCGACCGATACCAATCCGCAAAGCATGCAGGGGGTGAAGCGGTAGCCGGGAGGCACCCAGCACATCTTTAAGAAAAAAGTCAAAATAAACATGCAAATTAATTAGATGCTGCCCAGCACGCAAATGTCGGCCCAGATCAGAGGCAACGCAATTGGCAATCGCCTCTGATCTGGGCCGACAATTATGTGCCGGGCGGCATCTAATTAATTTGCATGTTTATTTCGGTTTTTTTCTTAAAGATGTGCTATGTGCCTCCCGGCTACTGCTGCATTCTCCACGAATCGGTATCTGTCCGCAGCCTGGGGGTTAGGGTGGTGGGACACTGGGGTGACACTTCATCGTTGTCTGTTTCCATTAGGGCAAGCAGGTCACCTTCTTCTATCTCTGCCTGCCTCAATGTCGAAGGTCGAGGTTCGTCGTCTGCTGTGGCTGATGTGGAAGTCTTGCTTGACTGCTTAGCCTCGCACATTTTTCTATCATACAGTTCTTTGTAAGGACTCAAACCATCTTGCAAATATGCCCTAAACCGACATACCCTTTCAAAATTAAAGTCGTACTTTATCATTACTCATTCGGTTTCGACTGTTATCCTTTCCTCTTCCAATTGCATCAGCTCTTCATCTATCAGTTCTTGGTCATGGGATGCCAAAACCTCTTCAACATCATCTTCATCAACTTCCACAAGCCAAACTCACTTTGTCCTTACTTCGTTCACCACGATCAAAACGCTTAATTATGTCTAGTTTTACGCTAAGTGTAACACCCTTACGAGCTCTTTTAGGCTTTTCCGATACCTTAGAACTCATCTTGCAAACTGCTGCTCACAGGCACGTGTTTAAGCAATGCCGTTCCTAATACGGGGGGAGAGCGGCTACTTGGGGCGCACGCTGATTTTTTCCCCTGCACCGTCTTTTATCATAACAGTGAGGTTTTGTAAAGCGAACGTTCGAAAAGCGGGGGACACCTGTACTTTATGTATAGACAGTAATTCGAGGAATGACAAACACACAAATAGGCCTAACCTGTACATCAGTGGAGCAGCAGCAGTGGAGGGAAGTGGGTGGTGGTTACATCTCAGAGGGGGTCCAGACTGTGGGTCCTCTAACTTTCATTTCTTCTTCAAGTGGGCATTGAGATTTGACTGCCTTTTCTTAAGTCTCTTCTCATGAAGCAGTTCCCGGTAGCAGAAAATCACGTTGAGAATATGTGATGCCTGGCCTGCTGCGTTCACCAGCAACTTTTATGTGTGTTTTGAGAATACCTCTCTTTGCCTTATTGCTTCATTCCCAGTCAGGGTCGCTATTGATGAACTAGTCCATGATTTGTGTTGATGCTAGTGCTGGATAATTTTGTGGTGAGGTTTCTTGCTGGTGTTTCCTGTTTTCCATCTGTGTCCTCAGATTCACTCAGGATGTGTTGCTCTGCCAATCTTCGAAGCTCTTCATTATTAAGGCTCTCACCATGAGAATGCACTAACTCTTCAACATCACCACCATAACATCTTCATGCCGTATCACTTGCAGTTTCACATTAATGCTAATGCTTTCCCTAGAGATCTTAGATGTACTACCCTCACTGGAAATTGCAGGCCATTTTAGAGACATTATGGGTGAAAAAAATAGAATAAATTGGCGAGGGGGCATGAACGTTTACACCCACGGGGGAACCAATACATGATTGGCTCAGAGCGTATGTAAAGCACTCTCATTGACTGATTGAATGTTTGCTATAATGGAGGCTGCTTGAGAAGATTTAAGTGTTGCTTAAAATAAATCTTTGTCATTTAAAAAAATTTCAATAAAGAATTGAATAATCACATTGTAACAAATCTGCACTATGCAGGGTAGCATTATGCGGGGTCTGAATGCATAAATAAACTTTTTACCTTAATTTATTGTTTTTATTATGTACTGCAATGTACTGCCGCCACAAGACAACAAATTTCACAACATATGCCAGTGATATTAAACCTGATACTGATTCCTATTCAGATGCCCCCGAAAGTTTGTGCTGTTCCTGCCTCCACCACCTCGTCTGGCAGTTCATTCCTGATTAAGGGCCCGAAATGTCAACTGCTTATTCCTCTCCATAGATGCTGCCTGACCTGCTGAGTTCCTCCAGCATTTTGTGAATGCTTTTCTAAGCTTCTGTATGTCCTCCACTTTTAGACACCCCTGCTTTGGGAATTTATATATCCTATCTATGCCTTGTATAATTTTATGAACCTCAATGACATCACTCAGCCTCCTCCACTCCAGGGAAAAAAGACCTCCCTTATCCCATATCTCTCCTCCACAAACCAGACAAACTTTTCTGCACCCTCTCTAACAATCACATCTGTCAGAGCCATGCATCTGTTCTCTGTCTGCATTCTACTGTGTTGCACATTTATTATGTTTATAATGGTAACTGGTCCCGTGAGTGGAAGTGTGGGAAAAGCAAAGGGAATAAGTCATATATTCATGCTTTGTTCTGCAGTTTGGGCTGGTGATGGACGGATATCATATCTTTTGTTGACTGCTTCGTTACAGCTTAATTTTTGCTTAATTATACTCAAGTTTCATTGTTTTAAGACTGTATGATTGCGAGTTGCTAAAAAGGATCACATACTGTTCTTTGATTTTTGGAACATCATTATTGGAGTGATTGGATAGCATGTCATACAAGTATAACAATCCATCAGTTTGTTAGAATAGCTGTCTCGACATCTTTGCTGTGGCATGACTATCTATGCACATGATAATCCAAGTGCAGTCTGAACAATATTTTATACAACACTAACACAGTCCTGCACTTAATGCTTTAGCCAATGAATTCAAGAGTTTCATACTCCTTGTACACAGTCCTCTCTACAAACGTTTGGATTAAAGGCAGCCTTTTCTGGTTGGCTGCCGGTGACCAATGGTGTTCCACAGAGGTGTGTGTTGGGACAGATTCTTTTTATGACACATGTCAATGATTTGGATGATGATGGCTTTGTTGCAAAGTTTGCAGATGATACGAAGTTAGGTGGAGGGGAAGTAGTTTTGAGGAAATAGAGAGGCTACAGAAGGACTTAAACAGATTAGGAGAATGGGCAAAGAAGTGGCAGATGGAATACAGTGTCAGGAAGTGTATAGTGTTGCATGTTGCAGAAGAAATGAAAAGGTGACTATTTTCTAAATGGAGAGAACATACAAAAATCTGAGGCGCAAAGGGATTTGGGAGTCCTTGTGCAGGATTCCCTAAAAGTTAATTTACAGGTTGAGTCTATAGTGAGGAAGGCAACTGCGATGTTAGCATTTATTTCAAGAACACAAGAACTACAAAAGCAAGGATATAATATTGAGACTTTATAAAGCACTGGTGAGGCCTCACTTGGAGCACTGTGAACAGTTCTAGGCCTTTTATCTTAAAAGATGTGCTGAAACTGAAGAGGGTTCAAAGGAGGTTCACAAAATGAATTGATAAAGTGATGTGGAGAGGATGTTTCCTATGGTGGGAGTATCTAAGACCAGAAGACACAGCCTCAGAATAGAGGGGTGTCCTTTCAAAATCGGTCAGGGCATGAAAGGATATGGGGGGGTGGGGGGGCAAGAGATTGGGGCTGAGCAGAAAATGGATCAAATGTGCCAAATAGCCTAATCCTGCTCCTATATCTTATGGTCCAACTTTTCAAGGAACCAAGTATTTAACTGTAGATCTCGAGGTGTCTCTGATCAGTTACACTCCCCAGGAGCCCGCCATCCACTGTGTATGCCCTGCCCTGGTTAAAATTCCCAAAATGCATAATTTTACACTTGTCTGTATACAATTTCATTAGCCATGCCCTTGTCCACTTTCCCAATTTGCTTCATGACACCTTTGTGATGGGACAGTGTCAAGGGAGCTTCACCGTGTCTGACTCTGGGAGTGTGCGATGGGACGGTGCAGATGGAGCTTCACTTTGTGTCTGACCCTGGAAGTGTTTGATGGGACAGTGAAGAGATAGCTTCACTCTGTATCAAACACGTGATGTCCCTGCCCTCGAATTGTATATTGGGACAGTGTAGAAAGGAGCTTTATTCTGTACGAAGGGTTGCCAAACATGCTTGAGAAAGCGTTGGCACTGACAATTCAAAGGGACAGCATATTGTGTGAGAATTGAGAACCGCAGTCAAGATGGCAGCAAGCTGTAGACAGAAATATAAACAGCAACATAACATAGGCTGCCGACTTGCTTTTACAATTCAGTAAATTCCAATAACTAGGTATTGGATTCTTTTGCATTGATATGTGGAAATATCTATAACCCTGAAGTCTTAATGAATCCATAGCTTTTGTAAAATGCAATGAAACAAAATGGATCCTGTGTGATCCCAGTGTGCTTTGCTGGTTTGCTGTTATGAGTAGTAGTTTGCAAGGATAAAGTGACTTATAGAAGGGTGTTTGGACATTTCATGATTGAAAGCAAAGAAAAACAGGACACAGCTGTTGGGGAAGAAGCCTCAAAAACAAATGTGATTCATTCGAGATGCATGCAAGATAAGTTAGGAATGCAACTAAGGGATGGAATGACCTCAAAGGCATGAAGCAGATGAATTACTGGACTCTGGACACATGTAAAAATGATCTGTTTTGAGCTGTAAGATTGAAGCTACCTACTGACGACTTAACGTATGGAGGTAGACTTTCCCTTGAAAGTAATAAATGCTCTTATAACTTGATCCACTCAAGTTTATTGTAGTCTGTTACTGTATATTTAGAAGACCTAGCTGAACAGTACAGCACTCAGTATAACAAACATGATGACGGCAAGAAACGGAGGGCAGGTAGGGAGGTGTAATCTTCACACATTACCTGCTAGTGGCAGCACTGGCATGACTTGAAGGCACTCCAATACTGAAGACGCTGCTATACTCGGCTCCTGCATATTGGCTCGATGAGACTGTAGGTTGGCCGGTTGAGACTGAAGAGGCGAAACTGAAGCTGGACATCTGACCACCTGCAGCTCAGGAAGGGTACAGGAAAATATAGCTTATGCACGCTTCTTTTTCTTCAAAAGAAATGGGGTGTAATGCCACATACATCACCTCTCCTCTAAACGTACTTGCATGCCCCTGGGCAATGAACCTTAATCAATAGCAACTGTGTCATAGTTGGCACCAGGTCGAAAGTGCTTACAGGATTGGAAAGGATGGGAGAAAACAGGTCCACCATCCCTTCGTCCGATACCTCCCTCCTCTCACTCCTGAAGTTTATTATTCCAGCACAAACAACTGGATATCCACCATCTCCCCAACCTTGATCAGGAGAATATCCAAGTCAGGGCCAAATCTGTGCTTATAAAAACTCTTTAATGAAGCATGACATCCCATGACACTGCACAGAAACCTTAACAAAATCTGTACCCTGACTCACGTAACCAGAAATAAGAACATAAGCAAAACCAGATAGGTTCAATGAAGCATCTTAACAGAGGTGGAGGGAGAGACCAAGTGGTTCAGGGAAAAAATTCCAGTACCTGGGGCCCAATGAACTGAAGGTCAGACCAACCAAAGGGAACCTGAGCTGAGGGAGGATGGTGCCATACCATACCAAGACAGGGCAGGGTAAGGCCACAAAGGGATTTGAAAAGACATTGTCAGATGAGAAACAGTAAACATTGACAACAGAGGATGAACAGAATTCAGAGTGATGTGTAATCAGGTTATGGATTAACACAAGTTACGAAAGGTAAATGGTGGGAAGTAGGCAAGCAGTTTGGGATATTGGGACTTGAGAACCAGAGGTTGAGGGTGTGAGATGAGTCAGGATTGGCATGGGATATAATCTAATGATCCCATAGAAAGGGACACAAAGCAACTCAGAGACCTAGCATGTAAGTGCAATTGTGAAGAAAGCGCGACAGCACCTCTATTTTCTTCAGAGTCTGTGGAGATTCTCCATGGCATCTAAAACTTTGACAAACTTCTACACATGTGTACTGAAAAGTGTATCGACTAGCTGCAACACAGCCTGGTATGGAAACACCAATGCCTTTGAATGGAAAATCCTACAAAAGGTAATGGAATTGGCCATTACATCAAGGTAAAGCACCACCCAACCATTAAGCACATCTATATGAAACGCCATTGTAGGAAAGCAGCATGCATCATTAGAGACCTTCAGCACCCAGGCTGAGGTAGAAAGTACAAGAGCTTCAAGACTCGCACAACCAGGTGCAATAACAGTTACTACCCCTTAACAAACAGGAATAAGTACAACAAAAGGGGATAACTACACTCACTTACTTGATCTCACAGGCCAGTGCACTGAATATTACCCACTTCAACTCTGCTTCACATTCCCATTCAGATATGTCCATACATGGCCTCCTCTACTGCCATGATGAGGCTAAACTCAGGTTAGAGGAGCAATACCTCATATACCGTCTAGGTAGTCTCCAGCCCCTTGGTATGAACATAAAATTCTCCAACTTCCGGTAATTCCCTCCCCCTATCCCTATGTCACTCTGCCCCCTCCCCAGCTGCCTATCACCTCCCTCATGGCTCCGCCTCCTTCCACTACCCATTGTGCTTTCCCCTATTCCTTCTTCACCTCTTCTGCCTGTCACCTCCCTGCTTCCCCTCCCCCAGCCCTTTATCTTTCCCCTTACTGGTTTTTCACCTGGAACCTACCAGCCTTCTCCTTCCCACCCTCCCCCCACCTTCTTTATAGGGCCTCTGCCCCTTCCCTCTTCAGTCCTGACGAAGGGTTTCGGCCTGAAACGTTGACTGATCGTTTCCACGGTTGCTGCCCGACCTGCTGAGTTCCTCCAAGATATTTCCGCAACCAATGATCTTACTTCATGGACTCTATCTCATTTTCTCATTATTTATTGCTATTCATTTATATTTGTATTCATACAGCTTGTCGTCTTCTGCACTCTGGTTGATCTTCCACTGGTCCTGTTATAGTTACTATTCTATAGATTTGCTGAGTAAGCCCACAGGAAATTAAATCTAACGGTCGTATATGGTGACATGTGTGTACTTGGATAATAAAATTTACTTAGAACTTTAGAAACAGTGACTAATAAATCTATGCTTTGCTCCAGAAAAGAATCCAGAGAGGTGTCAGAATTGCCATAAAAGGAATTACACTGAAGATGAATCACCACACAGTCAGTCATTTATTGAATCCAGATTGGTACCCTGCACCATGGAAGACAAGATCAGCATAGACATTAATACTTAGGTAGTTAAAAAATCAGAAGTGGTTCCTTCGGGTTGCTATAGCCGGGGAAGGTACTGTAATGGGGATAAGCTCCTATTACTTATTCAATACTCCCAATGGTGTGCGTCTCAAATAGCCCCTGACAACCAAGTCCAGCTCCTGGCCTTAACGTGTGGCTTAGCTACTAAGCCCAGCAGAACCATTTCTACTGACAGAAGGGGCAAAGGCGGGTTACTGGCAACTAAAAATCAGTCGCTTCAGTCAGATGGGGCTTGTCAGCTCACCTAGGAGAAGGAAAACTCTGATTTCAAACCTCCACTGCCTTGCAGCTATACCCACTCAAGGGGAAGACTTCAGGAGTAAACTGAGGGAAAAATCTGGAGCTGGAGTCCCTAAGGCTGTCTTATGTCAAGTTCAATACTGACTGGCAACTCCTGCAATGCTGCTGGTGCCAAACTGTATGGGTCTCTGCCGTTCCTTTGGATTCAACAGATGCATTGTGAAGGGGAGCTTGCTACCTGGGCAACAGCTTGCTCTCCAAATTGTACTAGCCTGGGCTGCGTATCTAGACAGTTAGGATACAACATTCATGATCAACCCTGATAAGACAGTGATCATGGCATTACCGGACTCCACAGCTGTTTTATCAAAACAAGCACAAAAAGCAGGCGATGAGACAGTACTGGGAACTGATCAAGTAGAGAAACACATGCCTGCCAGGGCAGCCCCCACTTCCCTGCAGCTTTACCATCTTTCACAGTCATTTTGTTCCGGCACCAGCCCACAAAAGGCCTGAACATAATCGGATTTGATTTCAAAGTTCACCTGTGGTGGGATCTGACCCAGAGCCGTAGCTTCCCCAGTGAGGGACGACAAGGCAAGCTGAGCTGGTAAGTGGGTTGCAGAAGGTTATCTTTTGATAAACTTCACTTGGATTCACAGGTCCGGGCAATGGAGCACAGATAAATTTGGATTGTTTGATGAAGAAAGAGCAGTATTGACAAAAGCTGGGGCAGATACGTCCCCAGCCCTGGCAATCAAAAATTTGCAACCACAAGCTGCAATGAAAACTTATAAATACAATGCATTCCGGTTAATTGGGACACCTCGTATTTGGGACAACTGTTAAAGAACAAAAACTAATCAAAAACCTTTGTTTATTTGGGACACTATGCTGTTTAACTGGGGTAGGAGACTATTACCAAACAGGTTCTAACTAGTGTCAATCATGTGCACTTGTGAAGCTGTTAAGACACTACACCATGCTTAGGGCAAACTATTTTTAAATAGCGTCAGTTGCGTGTGTTTATATTCAAAAAGCAGTGATTTTTGTCACTGATAGTTGGTGAGAAATAAGCAGTAAAACAATTCAGAACTGTTTTGCTCACTGTAGTTTCAAGCATTCAGGCTTGGAGATGAAAGAAACAGCCATTAAGACACCATGGAGTGAACAGCTTTTAAACAGCGTCAGTTACTTGTGCTTGGGTTACGCTATTCATTTGAGCCAATAGATGCCAATTCAAAAAGCAGTGATTTTTGATAAGTTTGTTTTTTTACTTTGCCTTTCTGTAGGAAAGCAATGAAGGAAGTCTATTATCTACACTAGGTGTCTATGCTGATTTTGTTCATTTACAGCCCATCAAAGGAAAATGGTAGCGATTAATTCTTCCTTTGATAACCTTTAAGAAGACAGTAATGCTGTCTCAGGCTACGTCCACACTAGACCCGATAAATCCGTAACCAAAGCTTTTTCTCTTCGTTTTGACCCTCTGTCCACACTGAAACAGCGTTTTTCTCCCGCGAAAACAGAGCTTTTCTAAAATGCTCTCCAAAGTGTGTAAATCTGAAAACAGTGGTTGGGCGGTGTTGTGTGTATGGGGTAACCGGAGCTTTTTAAAAGCTCTGTCATGACGTGCTGGAACAGGTGGTGGCAGCAGTGAGGCATTTCATTGCCTTCTTGAACGCAACCTCCAACACCACAACGACAATGGCGGACGGCTTCATGCGTGTATTGTTTATTTTATTGTCTACGTTAATAGCTGCCTTTTCCAGTGGAGATTTTCTTTGTATTCCTCGAAGACATTGTTGAAAACTTTCTTTCGCTGTTGTTGTAGGTACTCTAGTTTTTGATCAATGGAAATAGCACAACGCCGCCGCGGAAACAGAAATAGTACACGGTTTCCTCTTCACTTGCTTTCTGTAAATGTGTCCTGCGCATACCCAGTAGGAGGAGATTCGCCCAAATACCCGTTTTAATGTGGACAGAGGCATTTTCAAAAACACCTGGTGTGGATGCCTATCTTTTTTATGCGAAACCGGCGTTTTCAAAATTATCCGGTCTAGTGTGGACGAAGCCTCATTTGGATGTATTCATGTATGACTGAATGACAATTAAACTTGAATTGATTTGAATTAGGAACTAATACAGTTTTTAATACTGCAGTACTATCGGTAGTGTTCTAATTTGTCCTGAATTTCATTTATATATATAATTTTGTTACTCAGTTAAACGATAGCTTGTCTTTTATTTATACCTTTTTAAATATTTCCATAAAACTTCGTATATTTGGGGTAATCCCCTAATTGGACCAAAATATATTGGTCCCAATGTGTCCCAATTAACTGGCATCCATTGTAATTGTATTTAATAAAAACCACAAAGTATCCCATTCTGCTTAGACAATTTAACATATTACACAAGCCCTCAGGGATGAACAGGGGTTCTACTGGAACCCACTGTATTTATCCATCTTGGTTCTATTTTCACTACCTTTACTGAACAAAGGGGAACGTTGACTCAGATCATGAGAGGTCTGTGTCGGGCACTTTCATGCCTTACAAGGCGCAGATTGGAAGTCTGAACAAAACGTTACATTTAACGTGATGTGTGCCTGAACCAGACAGCAATATATTTTAGTCATATCAGCAATGGGTGGGGGTTGTGATTCATACAATAAACTCAGTGGTCACTTTATTGGGTACCTCTTACAAACGTAGTCACTTAATTATTAAGTATATGTTTGTGGTTTTCTGATACTCTGGCCATCCACTTCAAGGTTCGACATGTTGCACATTCAGAGATGCTCTTCTGCACACCACTGCTGTAACGTGTGATTGTTTGAGTTACTGTCACCTTCCTGTCAGCTTGAACCAGTCTGGCCATTCTCCTCTGACCTCTCTCATTAACAAGGGATTTTCGTGCACAGAATTACCACTCACTGGATGTTTTTTGTTTTCTCGCACCATTCTCTGTAAACTCCAGAGCAGGGATTCCCAAACTGAGGGTCGAGGACCCCTTGGTTAATGGTAAGGGTCCACAGCATAAAAAAAGGGTGGGAACTTCTGCTGTAGACTATTGTGTGTGAAAATCCCAGGAGATCAGAGCTTCTGAGATAATCAAACCACCCCATCTGGCACCAACCATCATTCCACAGTCAAAGTCACCTAGATCACATTTCTTCCCCATTCTGATGTTTGGTCTGAACAACAACTGAACCTCTTCACCGCGTCTGCATGCTTTTATGCACTGAGTTGCTGCCACGATTGCTCATTAGATATTTACAATAACAAGCTGGTGAACAGATGTACCTGATAGAGTGACTGTCCACTCATTTCGGGTCGTGTTGTATGACACGGGTGATCATTGTCTTTCCATGACCGTGACTGTCCTTGGCAAATTTTTCTACAGAAATGGTTTGCCATTGCCTTCTTCTGGGCATTTTTTCCCCCCCAAGATGGGTGACCCCATTATCAATACTCTTCAAAGATTGTGTGCCAAGCGTCAGTGGTCACATAACCAGGATTTGTGATATGCACCAGCTGCTCATACGATCATCCATAGCTCCTGCTCCCACAGCTTCACATGACCCTGATCAGGGGGCTAAGCAGGTGCTACACTTTGCCCAATGGTGACCTGCAGGCTAGTGGAGGGAAGAAGCAGCTCACACCTCCCTTGGTAGAGATGTATCTCCACCCTGCCACCCTGTTATGGGTCTAGACTTTTTATTTGGACTGTAAAAAATCGAGGGAAAGAGTACAAAGAGGAAAGAAGAGGAGCGGGGCAAGGTCTAGGCGAGGAGAAGTGACAGACATAGAGGGAGAGTGGAAATAGCAACAGAGGCTCAGAGTTAATAGCTGAAGGTAACAAAGAGCTGCAGACAGCAACAAAGAGTAGGATCAAATGGGAGAGGAAGGTGGAGCACGGAACCAAATACAGGAGGGGTGGGGGAATAGGAAGAAACAGGGTGATGCAGGTTGAGTGAGGTGGGAGAATAGGATGTAGATAGAAGAACTATCTATAGCAAGTGAAATCCTATCTGTTGCCTGAATTGAACTACTCCAATTAAAAGCACCAAGGTCAGGGTATGGATATGAAAAGTTCAATCCACTGAGGTGTATTTAATAAAGTCAGCTCACTGGAAGGTGAGAAAACACACACAAACACAAGTCAGTCTGAAGTTACCGGAGATTCAGAGCAATACACACAAAATCCTGTAGGAGCTCAGCAGGTCAGGTAGCATCTATGGAAATGAATAAACAGTTAAAGTTTCAGGCCAAGACCCTTCTTCAGGACTGAGGTGGTTGGGGGGGGAGAAGAAACCCCTGAATAAAAAGGTGAGGGGGGGGAGGGAAAAGTGGCTGGCTGGAAGGTGATAGGTTAAGTCATGCGGGTGGATAAGTTCAAAGGCTGGAGAAGAAAGAACCTGATTGGAGGAGGGGACCCAGGGGGTAGTAATACGCAGGTGAGAAGAAGTGAAAGGTCAGAGTGGGGAATAGAGGAAGGCGAGGGGAGAATTTGTTCACTGGAAGGAGAAATCGATATTCATGCCAAAACTAACAGTATTTTATGACTATTCTGCCTCCTAGAGAAGGAAATAAAGCCAGTCCTCTACATTGTCCCATGGCACACCCCCAGGGCAGGGACATCTCAGTTTAGATGCAGACTGAAGCTCCCTCTACACTGTTCTAGTTCACTCTCCCAGGACAGGGACAGCTCGGCTTAGATGCAGACTGAAGCTCCCTCTGCATTGCCCCATTTCATACTCCCAGGACAGGGACAGTTCAGCTCAACACACAGATCAGTATAGCACAGTACGGGCTCTTCGGCCCATGGTGTTGTGCTTACCTTTTAACCTACTCCCTGGTCAATGTAGACCAGGAGTTCCCAACCTGGGGTCCACAGACCCCTTGCTTAATGCTTAAGGAATAAAAAATTCTAAACCTTCCCTCCCACAAACCCAATTAGCCTCCATTTTTCACTCATCTGTTTGTCTATCGAGAAGTCTCTTACATGTCCCTAATGCATCATGCTCTACCACCATCCTCAGCAGTGCTTTCCAGACACTCATCACTGTGTGTGTAAAAAACCTACTCCTGACATCTTCCCTAAACTTTTCTCCACTCATCTTAAACGAATGTCCTCTGGTATTAGCCATTGCTGCCCTAGGAAAAAGGAAATGGCTGCCCACTGTATCTACACCTTTCATAATCTTCATCAAATTGCCTCCAAAACTTCTTCACTCCAAAGAGAAAAGCCTCTGTGATCCAACTGTTTTGGCTTTGAGGATGATTTAGAGATCTTTCCTCATGCAGTCTAAAGCTCTAAATCATCTCAAAGCCAAAACAGTTGGAATCACAGCTACCAGCCACTGCCCTGTCAATATGTCAGTTGGTGAAAAACGATCTCATGCTTTCCTGGTGTGTACGATGAATAAACTCTACTTGGGCTTCCAGCCGGGTACGGGTATCAACTTTAACCAACGCTTCGATGACAAACTCCGCCATTTTCATCAGGGATGATGCCTGGGCATACCTAGTACAGTGGTCTATCGTCCATCCTTCTTAACTGGTTAGTACTCATCCAATCAGGTTTCTGCTGTCCCACCTTGTTCACAATCAAGTTCCAGTTCTTACTGACAACGAGAATTTTATCCTTATTAAGATGCTTTTTCTCTTGTTTTATTTCAGTGGCTTCCTTCATCAGGTGGTCACAGGCAGTCCCAAAAGCAATTGGTGCAGCAAAGTAGTTTTGTGCATTCCTGCTTGCCTGGCTTAACACCAAAGGGAAGTGGTGTTACCTACTGAACTGGTGCAAGCGGATTATGCCTGGATTATGGATCAAAACTGCCTGCGTTTTTTTTTAAAACCTCTCAGGTCTAAACAGCTACATTAGAAGCTCCTGGACTGTCAGTGTTGGATTCGAGTACTGCTCAAAGGTAGACCTCCCACCCCATGGTGAATATAGATCATGTCTGCCTCAAGTCGCTTTAACAGCACTGGGTTACACTTTTGAGCGTGAGATAGACAGAGCACAAGAGAGGGGGAGTGGATGAGGGAGAGCAAGCGAGAGAGAGAGAGAGCGAGCAGGCGAGAGAGAAAGTGACAGCAAGAGCACTTAGCAGCTTGGGTAGACAGGGTACAACACCAAAGACTCTTGGAAATTTCTACAGATGTTCTGTGGACAGCATCCTAACTCGGCACTAGCCTCCCACCACAGTGGATCAGAAAATCTATGCAGAAAGCTGCAAACTCAGGCAACTCCATCATGAGCATTAACCTGGCCAGCATCAAGGACATCTTCAAAAGGTGATACCTCAAAAAGACAGCACCCATTATTAAGAACCCTCACTACCGCAGACACGCCCTTTTCTCATTACTACCATCGAGGTGGTGGTACAGGAGCCTGAAGACACACACTCAACATTTTAGGAACAGCTTCTTCCCCTCTGCCACCAGATTTCTGAATGAACAATGAACTCATGAACACTACTTCAAGCATATGCTCTCTTTTTGCACTAGTTATTTAAATTATTTTTTAAAAATATATTTCTTATTGTAATTTATAGTTTTTATTATTATGTATTGCAATGTACTGCTGCTGCAAAACAACAAATTTCATGACATATGGCAGTGATATTAAACCTGATTCTGAAGCATACCTACAAGTCACGTCATTTCTCACCCCATCCCCTTAACCGTCATTTCACTGTAGCTTACCTGGAGTGGATTTAGGGGCATTAAAGATGCTTTCTAAATCTGCCAACGCTGCGTATTTGTCGGCTTGCGAGGTGGCATTTTTACTGGAGCTGACAGTCGTTGAACTTGCGGGCACAGAGGAGACAGGAGGGCTAGTGAACGCTCCAAAACTAGTGCTGGAAGATTTTGGGAAGGTATCAAAGTTTGCAAAGTTAGCGCCGCTCGAACCACCTGTTGCAAATGGAGAAAAAAAAAGGAATGGGAGGAAAAAAACTAAACAGAAATAAAACTGAAAAAACAAAATAAACCGACACAAGAACCAAACAATGTTTATATGGGGCTTTGCATATTGTGGTAACATTTGGACAGTCTAATTCTTCTGATACTTGTAGCTACACTACAAGTTTGAAATGGTGTGGAATCAAATTGGGTCTGTGCTAACTTGGCCCTCAGCAGCAGTTGGGGGCCAAGAGACATATGCATTCATACACACATGACTTAAAAAGATAGCTAGGCATGGACTTCACGCTAACTGAAGGTCTGGCCCTCAGCAGCAGCTGGGGGGGGGGGGGTAGGGAACATGATGAATTCACACGCATGACTTAAAAAGACAAGATATACATGGGCCGTGTGTCTGTCTGCAGTTTTGTAGTTTCTCCTGAGATTGAAGCAAGGCTCCCCCCTCCCCCATCTTAACTGAATTTTACAGGAGCACCATTGAGAGCGTCCTGACAAATTGCATCCCCATCTGGAATGGGAGCAGCAGAGCTTTGGACTGGCAGTCCCTACAGAGGACTGTGAGAACGGTCGAGAGGATCATAGGGGTCTCCCTACGACCATCCACTGGGGACACTTATCAAGAGCGCTGTGTACGCAGGGCCCTTAGTGTTATCAAGGATCCCACCCATATATCCATGTAGCATCCTCTTTGACTTTCTACCATCAGGCAGGAGACTCCAATGCAAAAAAGACAAGAACGGTGAGGATGGGATAAAGCTTCTGAACTCCCTGCCGCATCGCTTTCCAAGTGTCGCCGGTTAATCTGTACTGTACACGATATTTAATTTATGCACTTGGTTTATCTGTGCATAATTCATTTGTAGATTTAATGTTTACTTTACTAAGTTATTGTGTGTTGTATGTACAACTGTGCTTTACACCCTGCTCCGGAGAAACGTTGTCTCTTTTGATGGCATATATGTATATAGTTAAACGACAATAAACTTGAGCAATTTCAAGTTTCTGGGTGTCTGTATCTCTAAAAATCTAACCTGGTCTCAACATATCAATTCAGCTATAAAGGCAGCAAGACAGCAGCTATATTTCATTAGGAGCTTGAAAAGATTTGGTTTGTCACCTAAAACACTCAAAAACCTTAGAGATGTACCATGGAGATCATTCTGACTGGCTGTATCATCATCTGGCATGGAGTGAGGGGGTGGAGCTGCTGAACAGGATTGAAGTAAGCAACAGAGAGTTGTAAAGTTAGTCAGCTCCATCATAGGCATTAACCTCTGTAGTATCCAGGACATCTTCAAGAAGTGGTGCTTCAGAAAGGTGGCATCCATCTTTTAGGACCCACATCAACCAGGACATGCCCACTTCTCATTGCTACCATCAGGAAGGAGGGACAGAAGCCTGAAGGCAAACACTCAACGATTCAAGAACAGCTTCTTCCCCTCTGCCACGTGATTTCTGAATGGACATTGAACCCATGAACACTACCTTACTGCTTTTTTTAAAAATTTCTGGTTTTGCACTACTTATTTTAATTCAACTACTATTTGATTATACATATCCATACTTACTGTGATTCAGTTTTTCCCCTATATTTATCATGTATAGCAATGTACTGCTGCTGCAAGGTTAACAAATTTCACGACATATGTTGGTGATATTAAACCTGATTCTGATTCTGAATTGACTTAAGTAATATTACTTCATCTAGAGGGAGAAGAAGCTAAGCAGCAAGGACCAGGCTGAAACTAATTTTGAGAAATTGAACACTGAGAACCAGCTGCTTAATAGAGTTCAGTAAATTACGAGACAAAACACTGAACCTTTGACCAATTATGAAAGAGTAGAGCCACATATTTCACCCACTATGTTGATTTGTATTGGTACAATGGCTCCATTTCTCTGGCATTTTGCCAACCGATCCTTTTCTTTCTCCTGCTTTCTAGGTGGCCCCTGTCCTTTAGCACGTACCATCGGGGTAGCACGGCTAACAATTCAATTCAATCCAAGTTTAATTGTCATTCACTCATATGTGAATACTCATAAATACAGCCAAATGAGACAGTGTAACTCCGGAGTCAATGTGCAAAACACAGTACCAGCAGTCACATACAGCACAAAGTACACATAGCAAATACAAGATAGAAAGATACAGCCACTCAATACAAGAGTTCAAACTCAAGTCATCCAACACTGCTGAAATCTGTAGACGATCATGACAGAGCTTGTCTTCAACCACTTTCTCCGCCAGCAAGCAACTCGTTGATGAGGTAGACCTGCAGTACTTTAAGTTCTTAATGTATAGCAGGATCTAGCATTTATTAAAATACATTTAAATACGACAGTAGCACCTTTCGTTGACCCCCATTGAAGCCGTTGCGACCAAATGTGCCGCCATCTTACTGGTAGACCCTAACCTTAAAATCTAGTGATTCCTGTATGGACAAGGTAGTTCATCAGTCATTCAAACTATCTTCATTCTGAGAAGGGAAGTGTTTACACAAAATGAAAGTAGAAGGAAGTGAATAAACTTTCTGTTGGCCATGGCGGATTTAAAATATGGAAGAAAGTGTCGAACTCTAATGGGTCAAGGACAATGGAAGCAGATAGATCAATTGGCTTTGTTCCTGCCATGATCTGGAGGTGTGGGTTGCCATTTACTGGAACAGTTTTATGTCCTCCATTTTGTGAAATGACATAAAATGCTGGTGGAAGGCAGCAGGCCAGGCAGCATCTACAGGAAGAAGTACAGTCGATGTTTCGGGCCGAGACCCTTCGTCAGGACTACTGAAAGAAGAGATTTGAAAGTGGGAGGGGGAGGGGGAGATCTGAAATGATAGGAGAAGACGGGGGGGGGGGGGGGGGGGAAGAAGCCAAGAGATGGAAAGTTGATTGGCAAAAGGGATAGAGTTGGAGAAGGGGGAGGATCATGGGACGGGAGGCCTAGGAAGAAAGAAAGGGGGAGGGGAGCCCAGAGGAAGATGGACAGCAGGCAAGGAGTGATTGTGAGAGGGACAGAGAGAGAAGAAAAAAAGGGGAGGGAAATACAAAATAAATAAGGAATGGGGTAAGAAGGGGAGGAGGGGTATTAATGGACCTCATTGAGATCTATTGAATGGTGCAAGGTCTAGATAGAGTGGATGTGGAGAGGATATCTCCTATGGTGGGAGAGTCTAAGACCAGAGGATACAAACTCAAAATAGAGGGATGTCCTCTTACAACACAACTGATGAATTTCTTTAGCCAGAGAGTAGTGAATCTGTGGAATTCATTGCCACAGGCGGCAATGGAGCCCAAGTCACTGAGCATATATCAGGCAGAGGTTGATAGATTCTTGATTAGTCAGGGCATGAAGGGATATGGGGAGAAGGCAGGAGATTGGGGCTGAGAGGGAAAATGGATGAAATGGGAAAACAGACTTCAAAGCGCCAAATGGCCTAAGTCTGCCTCTACATCTTATGGTCCCATAGTCTTCTTTTCCAGTCCTGATGAAGGGTCTTGGTCTGAAACATCCACAGATGCTGCCTGACCTGCTGAGTTCCTCCAGCACTTTGCATGTGTTGACATAGTGACACGTATGTACTTTGATAACAAAGTTACTTTGAACTTTGAACATCCTAAAGGTGCGTGGGCTGGCAGGTTAATTGGGCACTGTAAATTGTCCCTAGCATGTTGGTAAAGTGGTAGTGTTACCTGTCCCATGAGTATGGATGATGTAATTGTCTCGTGATATTGGCATGATGTGATGGTCGTGATAGTGAGGTGATGTGATGTCACGTGATGGCATGTTCCAGTCGGTATAAAAGGGGAGACCGCGGTTTGTTGCGTAGCTGTTTTGTTGGGGAGTCACAGTTGGTGGTTACGTAATTGTGGAAGGAGACAGAGAGAGAGTGAAGAATTACCAGCTTTGTACAAACCCAAGAAATCAATGGCGTTCTGTGATTGACATTTGGTATGGTCCATACAGGTATTGCGGCACACACTTTCAGTTAATCCCTGCATGGTCTCGGGTGTTGTGTGGTCACCACCTCTGCTGAAAGGTCAGTTACTGTGAGAAATCTTATTCTTCGTGATTTCTTCAGACAAGGCATTTCTCGGCTGGGATCTGCGTCAGCAGTTTCATCTTTTCTTCATTGCTGGTTCGGGAAGTCTCTCCTCTCATCTATTTCATAAATCACTTGGACTCTTTGAACTACCACCTTAAGACTGTGTTTGAGTAAGATCTGTTAAGAATTGTCTTTAAGTTCGACTGATAACTAAAGACGCATAACACTGTTAACTTCCATTTAAGTTAGTCGTTAGTTTACTTTTCTATGTTTTTGAGTAGAGGTTAATAAATTTTATTGTTTATCTATAAAAACCCAACTCAATTTCATATCTATTGCTGCTGATGCGTAACAGTAGAAGCTGGAAGGAGTTGCTGAGAATATGGGGAGTGGACTGAAGTGTCCATTTCTGAGATGTACATTCTTTGGATCTATAAAAAATATAAGCCCATGGTATCAAGCAGACTGATTGAAGGACAGAAAGCAGAGTGTAGGAATTACCCGGCCGTTTCAAGTTGACAGACCATCACAGGTATCAATACTGGCACTCAGCTGTACAGGATGAGATGAGAAGGCAGTGTGTAAGATCCCCGAGCTTGCTGATGTTTACTGAGCTAGTTGGGGAAGTGAGCTGTGAGGAACACACGTCCTACAGAAGGAAGTGGATGGGTTAAGTCAAGAAAGACAGGGTGGTAGAGGGAAAACTATGAGGTTGTCCACATCAGCAGAATCCAGGTGTGAAGTCCAACAGATGCAGAATGTAAGCACAGAGAAACAACAGTTAATTAGGAAAGCAAACAGTATATTGGTCTTTGCTACGAGAGGTTTGGGAGTTCAAACGGGCCAACATCCAAGTTGTACATTTCTTATGATTCTACAGTATAAAAATCATATAAAAAGCCTATTATTATTGCTATTATTATTATTGAATTTCCAGCATCTGCAGATTTCCTCGTGTTTGCGTATTATTATACATGTAGTTTTGGCTTTGGACGGCCCCAATAATAATGCGTGAAAAGGAACAACGTATGCAGTATTCAACCCTGAGACTCGCCTTCCCACAGACAGCCAGGAAACAAAGAAACACCATGGAATCTGTTCAAAGGAAACATCGACATCCCCCCTCCCATGCACAAACAAAAAGTCATTTAAGTAGTTTCATGGTCAGGGTGACTGATGGTCAGTTATTCCAGACTTGCATTAATGGGGAATAGAAGAAAAGGGGAGGGGAAGGGATCAATAATCCTGGACTCTGCTCGGTGGACCAGCATTTCAACTACTACACCACCTCATCTACTACGCTTGAGGATGGACAATCTAGACAAGGATTCAAAGCTGCATACAATTATGCCATGTTTGTGTTTGAGGACACTTGGTCCATTCTCAGTGGTGTGATTGGCAGTGATATCTGTGAGACCTGCCATAAATTGGAGGGCCATTTCATCGAACACCTTCGCTCTATCTGCCAAAAGTGAAACTTCCCAGTGGTCAAACATTTTAATTCCGATTCCCATTCCGACATGTTGGCCCACGGACTCCTCTTCTGCCAAGATAAGGACACGCTTAGGGTGGAGGACCAACACCTTATATTGTGCCTGGGTAGCCTCCAATCTGATGGTATGAATATCAATTTCTCCTTTCAGTAAAAAAAATCCCTCCCCCTCCCCTTTTCTTTTATTCCCTACCTTGGCTTTTAACCTCTTCTCACCTGCCTATTACTTCCCCTGGTCCCCCTCCTTCTTCCCCTTCTCCTATGGTCCTCTCTCCTCTACTATCAGATTCCTTCCTCTCTAGTCCTTAACCTTATCCACCCACCTGGCTTCACCTATCACCTTATAGCTATCCTCCTTCCCCCCACCCCCACCTTTGTATTCTGGCATCTTCCCCTTCTGTGTCAGTCCTGATGAAGGGTCTCAGCCTGAAACGTTAACTGTTTATTAATTTTCATAGATGCTGCCTGACCAGCTGAGTTCCTCCAGCATTTTGTGTGTATGGCTGGCAGCGTATATGAGGTTACTGGTCAAAAGTTCAGAACCAGGAAGCTAAGTCTTAGGATAAAAGTTTCGATCATTAAGGATACGATGAGGAGAGATTTCTGTTAGGCAGCAGTTGTAAATCTCTGGAATTCTTCAGCTTAGGAGGGCTATGGACGCTAAATTTGAAATCATGCCTGTGTACACCTTAGGTAGATGCACCAAAAACTGTCCCCTTAGTCCACTAAGTCTATACCAGCCACTTGCACTAATCCTACATTAACCCTCTTTTTAAAAATTTTTCCCCACAGTCGTATTAACTCCACTTATTAATGCCTATACGACCTGGCAAACTTGTAGTGTGAACTGAAGTCTAGAAGGTACAGGATGGTTGTGACATTGCACGTACACGCCGAGCAGAAGGGGCAGGGTCAGGGCCAGAGAGTGGGGAATGAGCTAATGTTTGGCCATTGTTAGAGCATACTTGGAAGCAATTTGATGCAGTAGAACAGAGGAGCCCAGGCAAGAGAGCAAAGAAAGGTCACAGGTTTGATCGATTTAAGTACTTGGCCAAACTGGATAGGTCAGGTATGGGTCAAATTGAGGTGGCGGGGCCCGGGTCCGAGAGCACATCGAAACACAAGGGAAGGAGTGACCCAAGGTTTGGACAATTTAATCGCTAGGTCAGACTGAAAAGGTCAGGGTGTTGGGGCCAGAGGTGAGAGACAGGCTGGTTCAACTTGCCGCTCTGCAAGTTTTACTGATCTCTGTGCTGAACTGAGGCTGTGGCCTGCTCCTGAACTGGCTGCAGTGATGCCTGGTTTTGTGTCTGTGGACTCACTTTTGTGAAGGATTTGTCTTCTTTTACTGCACATTGGGTGTTTGACTGCCTTTTTTTTTAAAATCGGATTTCTTTGTTTTGTGGCTGCCTGTAAGGAGATGAATCTCAAGGTTGTATAAAGTATACACACTTTGATAATAAATCTACTTTGAGATTTACAACTCACCTGCATATTAAGGGTAACTCCCAGAGTATCCTGAGGAAACCTACACTACAGGGAGAATGTGTAAACTCCATACGAGCACGCGTGCGGGCGTGTGTGTGTGTATCTCGCATATATATATATTTATATTAGAGAGATACACAAACACATGCATGTATTTATTACTGTAATTTATAGTTTCATTATGTATTGCAATGTACTGCTGTCAGAGTAGAGCACAGAAACAGGCCCTTCAGCCCATCTAGTCCATGCAAACCAATTAAACTGTCTATTCCCATTGACCTACACCACAGCCCATAGCTGTGGACCATATGAACCATAGCCATAGCCACCCATATGTACTGTTTCAATCTTTCTTCCAAAGTGCACATCTTCACATTGCCCACATTATATTCCATCTGTTGGCTTGTTGCCCTCTTACTTAACCTATCCATTGTAGCTTTGCCATTTCCCACTCAGCTCCAATCTTCCACTTCATAATGAATGTTATCCTACAATTTACAGTATATAGCCCAGTTAGTCTCTGCTTCCCATGAGCCTCTCTAATTAGGTCATTCCAGTATCATCACACAACTCTCTACTTTGTGCAGAAATCAAGCATCCCTTAGAGGATTAAAGCTTCACTTCAAACGGCTCTTGTGACAGCAACATTCAGGCACATCCATATCAGTCTAGGAGTCCATAAATGGAAAGCTTCTCCAAGTCTAACAAAGAAAATTCGTCAAACACCTTTGCCCTGTCTGCCACAACAGGCAGGATTTCCCGGTGGCCACCCATTTTAATTCTACTTTCCATTCCCATTCCAATATGTCAGTCCATGTTCTCCATACGGCCACGATGAGGCCACTCTCAGGTTGGAGGACCAACACCTCATATTCATCTGGGTAGGCTCCAACCTGATAGCATGAACATCGATTTTTCTAACTTCTAGCAATTTCTCTCCACCCCTGCCCCCCAGATTTCTCCCTATTCTGGTTATTTCTCACTCCTTCCTCCTCTATTTTTCCCCCATTTCCCACGCTGGTTACCCTTCTTCCCATCTGGCCATCATCTCCCTCTGGTGTCCCCCTCCTTCCCTTTCTCTCATAGTCCACTCTTTCCTGTCAGATCCCTTCTTCCTCAGCCCTTTACCTTTTATACATATCTTCCCCCAGATTCTCACCTCATTCCCCCTTTCCCCAACCACCCACTTTCCCATCACCTGGCTTCTTTCTCATCTCATTCCCCCTTTCCCCAAACATCCACCTTTCCCTCACATGGCTTCCTTCACTTCTCCTCTCCTGGCTTCTTTCCCTTCCAACACCCACCCACCTTTACCCTCACCTGGCTTCCTTCTCATCTCATTCTTCTTCCCCCATCCATCCACCTTCTCCTCATCTGGTTTCCTTCCCTTCCACACCCACCCACCTTACCCTCACCTGGCTTCCTTCCCTTCCACACCCATCCACCTTACCCTCACCTTGACTCCTTCCCCTTTAACACCCATCCGTTTTCTCATCTGGCTTCCTTCTCATCGCATTCCCCCTCTCCCAATCACCCACCTTCCCATCACCTGGCTTCAACTACCACCTGCCAGCTTGTACTTCTCCTTCCCCCCCCCCACCCTCTCCTTCTTAATCTGTCTCCTTTCCAGTCCTGATGAAAGGCCTTGGCCAGAAACGTTGACTGTTTATTCCCTCAATAGATGCTGCCTGACCTGTTGAGTTCCTCCACCATTTTTTGTGTTGCTCTATCATTTTCAAGATGCTTATAGTGAATCCCGTGCATATTTAGCATGTAGAATCACTCCATTATCTGAGCACACACTAAGGCAACAGGCCACACCCCATAAAGATGAGACTGCCGCTCTCTTCCGGTCAGGCATCATCTATAGAGGGGGGGAAACTGTCATCATCTTGACCTGAAACATCAGCAGTAGTTCATCTCCAACACCTCCAACATCTGTAGCCATTACTATTGTGGTGGTAAGTGTGCATTTGTAAATGGCAAAGGGTGTGGAGGGAAGTGAGGGGAGACATAGAATTTATGTATGACCAAGGGACTGCATGCATCATGGAACACAGTGTACAGAGACCAGAGATTTGGCCAAAGAGGCTAATACCAGTATCTTATAACCAACACCAGCCTCATCCTCCAACCCATTCCCAGCACATCCTGACATCTCCTGCCTCATGCGGTTATCCCTGTTCCTCCTCAGTGTGTCAATTCCATTTGTTTCAGCTACTCCACGTTCATATTTTCACCACTCTCCACGAAAGAAATTTCTTCTGAAATCCCCAGGGGGTCGATTGGTCACTATGCTTAGAACTCTCTAGCACTGACGCCCCATCTGGGTGTAAAAGCTCTTGACAAGTTCTACAGCGCTTCTACTGGGAAGCCAGGCAGCAGAATCTCAATAAATATCACCAGATACTGTACCTGTTGTAGCCTGGGCCTGGAACGGGGCTTGGTTGGCTGAAGGGAAACTTCCAACGTTACTTGTAGCTCCACTGCCACCGAATGCATTGAAGGCCGGAAAACCAGGATGCACATTTTGCTGGACTGGATAAAAGAAATGGCTGTTGTAATGGCAGGGAACAATGCCACATTTACCCTTAAGGTACAATCTTAAACCTTCTTCCATTTGACTAAAGACTAAACTAGCAATCGCTATTATTTATGACACATTTCTATGGTTGGGACTGCTTTGTGTTTGGCAGTAATATTATTTAAAAAACAAATCCCTACATTAAAATGATTTGTGGAAGGGGAAGAGTTTGTCTATTGAAAATCGTTGTAGTTCTAAAGGCAATTAAGATATCACTGCAATCTGATAGTTTTCCTCATTGTCCACTACACCCACAATCTTAATGTTACTCGCAAATTTGCTGATCCAATTTACATTATCATCCAGATGGTTAATAATCCAGATTATCTAGATACAAGAGGAACACAACCTTGTAGTAGTTTTTGGAGGCTTGCGTGCCTCAAAGACCCAGAGAGCCATCTTGGCTGGAGTCAGGGCTTAATGCTTTAGCTCTTCGTTGGGTCACCCATGCCAAACAGGACATGGGTTATTAAACAACAGGCTAGCTTTTCTACGAACTATGAAGTTGGGGGAGGTAATTCAGAAGGGAGAGGCTGACATCACAGCCCAAGTTGGGCAAGTCCATTCAATGCTCAGAAAACGTACATCACACTAATCAGCCTACCGTCCTCCCCTTTGTGCAATACAGCGCTCACCAATAATCAATGATCTTGCATCAAAACTGAGAATGGACTTAACTAAATAGACACGGTCCCACTGCACACTGCCATACTGGGCTGAGATTGCTAACAGGGCCGCTTGGTCACTGCCCACCACGGCGAGTGCCAGCGTTGTGCAAAATTCAAAAAATGATGTTTTTTTAAACCACGGCCTCTCGCGGAATCCCTAGTGACCTCTCACAGAACCCCGGTTGAGAAACTGTGCTCTAGGGAATAAAGTCCTCACCTATTCAATATTTCCTTACAACTCTGGTCCTCCAGACCAGGCAACATCCTTGTAAATTTTCTCTGTACGCCTTCAACCTTATTTATATCCTTCCTGTAGGTAGACTAAAACTGCACACACTACTCAAAATTAGACCTCATCAATGTTCTATACAAATTCAACATAACATCCCATCTCCTGTACTCAATACATTGTTTTATGAAGGCCAATGTGTCAAAAGCTTTCTTTGTGACCCCATCAACCCATGACACCACTTCCAATGAATTATGGGCCTGTTTTCCCAGATCCCTTTCTTCTACCACACTCCTCAATGCCCTACCGTTCACTGTGTAAGACCTACCGAAGTGAAGCACCTTGCATGACCAAAATTGAAAACTGCACTCAGTAGAATATTCCCAATCTATAGTGAAGTATTTTGTAAATTGCTCAGCTTGTTCAACTTATTTGACTATGGGAGGGACGCTGGGTCTGAGCAAGATTTAATTTTAAATTGTCACCCACTTCAGGTGCACGGGCAACTGAAGCAGATTTGGCTTAGATTGTCCCAATGCAGATAATAGTCAGCCAACACTCACTGTCCTCAGTCCATGAAACTAGTCCATGAATGTGGAAGTGTACAGTCAGCATCTTCAGGATAAAAAAAAATACCTTGTAGTGATGATGGGACTGCAGAAAACAGGAAGCTGCTTTAGTTCCTGTATATCAGCAGGATCAAGTCATTTGGTCTATCACTGGTGTGCATCACTGTTTACCATCTTCAGCATCAACTGAAGCAACTCCCCAAGAATACTGAGACAGCACCTTGTAAACCCGCCAGCTCAAGAGGCAATGGCATGGCACATACCAGCACTTGGAAATTGTCCTGCCTTGGAAACATACCGCTGTCCCTTCACCATCGCTGGGCAAAATCCTGGCACTTCCACCTTAACAGCATACCCACACCTCAAGGACTGCAGCAGCTCAAGATGGCAGCCCATTACCCTCACAAGTAACTGGGGACAGGCAATTATATGCTGGCTTAATCGGTGAAGCCAACTTCCCTGGTATGAACATTAAAGTTTCACAAGCTTACCTCCAAAGCCAGGGAAAGCTCCGAAAGCCTGCTGGGGTGCAGGGGTGGCAAAAGGGTCACCCCCAATATCGGCCAGAAGATCCAGCTGTGACTTCTTTGCTTGCTGCTGCTGTGGCTGCTGCATCTGTGGCTGACTCACAGGCTGTGCGGGCAGAAAAACAAATAACTAAATCTCTGTAATTTATGGTCTGGAAACAATAGCCCCTTCCTGATCTTCTGGACAACAAAGATTTTGCTTTTTGAACACTTTTGGTTATTTTATTCTTTAATCTTTATTTATTATTATTACATTTATTTATTTATACAGATTTTGGGCTGCTGATCATGAAAACCACCAGGACGAGCATGGTGACAGGTTTCGCCAGGACATTGCCATCATGGAGAAACTGTATCAGGGTAACAAGAATCTATCAATGCTGGCTGATTATTGTTGGACACTGAAGCGAGAAGCCTCAGACACAGAGTAGAAATGAAAATCATCAACAAAACAGTTTTTTTTTTAAGCTTAGTTGAACTATTGTAAAGCACTGGCTCCATTATGCAATTAAATGCATTATATTCAACAAAAGTTAGTTTCTTGTTTCTCCAAATTCCTACATGATACAATTAGTCTGAAATTATATTTGTGCTCAGCTTCAAGCAGTCTATCATATACAAAAAATTCTGACAAAGCAACACTTGGGGGAAAAGAAATTGTCCCGTGTACCATTATTAAATCATCATTACTAATTTAGTGAATGTTTCTACACCACTCAATGCATGAACAGCCTGCCCTGCTATAACAACAGCTAAAGTTCAGAAAGTTCAGGAATAGTTGAAATACAACAAAAAAATTGCAGTTGCTGAAATCTAAAATAAAAACAGAAAATGTAAGCAAAAATTAGCAGGTGAAACAAGACCAACAGAGAAAGGAACAGGGCTAATGTTTCAGCTGAATGACCTGTAATATTTAATCCTGCTTTCGCTCTCCATAGATTCAAGATCGTTTAATGTTATTCCCTATCATCATCGTCGTCATCATCATGTGCCTTCTGCATTCTATAGATGTGTAATGGACTGGCTACATCACAGTCTGGTTTGGAAACATCAATGCCTTTGCATGGAAAATCTAACAAAAGGTAGTGGATTCAACCTAGCATATCAAGGGGAAAGCAGCATCCATCATTAGAGATCCCCACCACCCAGGCCATGCTCTCTTTTTACTGCTGCCATCAGGTAGAAGGTACAAGAGCCTCAGGACTTGCACCGCCAACTTCAATAATGGTTAATACCCCTTACCCATTGGGCTCTTGACAAAGAGGGTAACTACACTCACTTGCCCATCCATTGAGATGTTTGCATAATCAATGATCTCACCTTAAGGATTCTTTATCTCATTATCTCATGTTCTCATTATTTATTACTATTTATTTATATTTGCATTTGCAGTTTGTTGTCTTCTGAACTCTGGCTGATCCTTCACTGATCCTGTTAGAGTTACTACTATTCTTCAGATTTGCTGAGTACACCCATAGGAAAATGAAAGATGTATGTGGTGACATATATTATATATATTCTGATAATAAAATTTATATTGAACTTTGTTGGGTTGTATGATGTGGGTGATCATGGCCTTTCCATGACCATGAATACTCTTCGTAAACTTTTCTACAGAGGTGATTTGCCATTGGCTTCTTCTGGGCAGTGACTTTATAAGATGGGTGACCCCAGCCATTATCAATACTCTTCAGAGATTGTCTGCCTGGTGTCAGTGGACACATAACCAAGACTTGTGATATGTACCGGCTGCTCATACGACCATCCACCACCACTTCACATGACCCTGATTGGTGGGGTGGGGGGGGGAGGGGAGCTCAGCAGGTGTTACACCTTGCCCAAAGATGACCTGCAGGCTAGCGGAGGGAAGGAGCACCTTTGGTAGAGACACATCTCCACCCTGCCATCCATTTCCTATACACGAGTGTAAAGGAGAACAAAATAATTGTTTCTACAATTTTGACGTAGCACAAGAACACATGCAAAAGATAAAGATCTCAATAATAAAAAAAGATTCTTCCCTCCGCTATACACACACATACATATACACACACGTGTGTGAGTGAGAGAGAAAGAGAGAGAGAGAGACACACACACACACATATACGCGTACATTGATTGATTGATCAATTGTATTCCAATAAAGTGACATTAGGCTGTACATGATGTGACTGACAGGAAATATGTGGAGTGAGTGGGTGGAGTTGTTAACCAGCCTTACTGCTTTGGGAACCACTGTGTTGGTGAGACCTCATTTGGATATTGTGTGCAGTTTTGGTCACCTATCTACAGAAAATATATAAATAAGATTCAAAAAGTGCAGAGAAAATTCACAAAAATGTTGCTGGGACTTGAGGACCTGAGTTACAGGGAAAGGTTGAAAGGTCAGGATTTTATTCTCTTGAGTGTAGGAAAATGAAGGGAGATTTGATAGGGGTATGCAAAATGATGAGGGGTATAGATGGGGTAAATGCAAGCAGGCTTCTTCCACTGAGGTTGGGTGAGACTAGAACTTGATGTCATGGGTTAAGGGGGAAAGCTGAAATGTTTAAGGGGAACACAAGAGGGAATTTCTTCACTCAGAGGGTCCTGAAGGTGTTAAATGAGCTGCCAGAGGAAGTGGTGGATTTGGGCTTGATTTCAACATTTAAGAATAGCTTGGATAGGTGCACAGATGGGTGGGTACTGGGTGCAGGTTGATGGGACTAGGCCGCATAAATGGTCTGGCATGGATTACATGGGCCGAAGAGCCTGTTTCTTCTGTAGTGCTCTGTAACTATAATATCTCTCCAATGAAACTCTCACTCCCAGTATATAATTTATCTCCTCCTACTCTTGCCTCCATCAATAGCTATCGTCTTCACTGTAACATATTTTCCATACTTAATTTTCCCTGTTACAAGACAAGCAAACATTAGGTCAATTTAAATGGACTTTCTCAATCCTGGTAGTTCTGGTAGAATCTCCTGAATTTTATACCCATTAAGTTGCAGCTTTCCAGCTTCGGAGTGGTTTCCATTTGCTACATCCACACAACTCATCTGCAGAGAATTCAACCAGCCTTTACCATCTCTCTGGGATTCCTTCTGTCACCACAGAACTATGTTCTGACACAGAGAAAAGCAAAGGAGGTTTGGTCTCTGTTACAAAATTTCAGGGGTTTAGCTGATCCCATGTTAAATGGTGAAATTATGAGGCAGTGCAAGGAAAGAAATACCCCAGTGAGACACTCGTGTAAAGATCTAGACACAAGGGACTGCAGATGCAGGAATCTGAAGCAACAGCCTGCCAGAGGAACTTAGTAGCGAGTGTGTGCTTGTGCGAAGGGGCAATAGAATCAAAATCAGCTTTAATATCACTGGACTACGCATGTCATGGAATTTATTGTTTTGCAGCAGCGGTACAGAGCAATCTATAATAATAAAGAACTATAAATTACAATTAGTATATTCAGTGCCTTGAAAAAGTATTCAGCCCCCCACACAACCATTTTTACATTTTACTGTCTCATTTTCTAAATTTAAAATATATTGGAGTCATAGAAAAGTACAACACAGAAACAGGCCCTTTGGCCCGTCTGGCCTGTGCAGAACCATATTGAAGTAGGAGTTTTTAAAGCTAATCTACAAGATGCATCATGTCAAATCAAAAGAAAAAAATCCAAAGCCTGTCAACAATTTACAAAAAATTTAAAAACCAAAATTGTGGGGCTGAAAAAGTGTTCATCCCCTTTGTAATTATGCTAACTTTCCTCAGTTGCAATATACAGGTTTTTACCTTGCCCAATTTGTTGATGTAGAAAATTGGAGGATCACCTGAATAAGTAAGGTCCAACAGAATGGTAGATTTTCAACAGACCAGAACGAAAACAAAAAAGCATTCAAGACATGTCATAGAAATGATAACAGAGAAGTACAAACCATACCTCAAACACATTTGATTTCTAATGTTTCCTCCTCCTGTTAAGAATCAACCTGAAACACAAACACTGTCTCGCTCCACAGATGCTGCCTGATATATTGTGCATTTAGAAGAACATTGAACAGTACAGAACAGCACAGCGCAAGCTCTTTGGTCCGTGATGTTGTGCCAACCTTTTATACTCCAAGATCAATCTAACACTTCCCTCCCACAAAAGTCTCCAGTTTTCTTCCCCACACGGGGCTACCTCAGAGTGTCTTAAAGTGTCCCTAATATATCTGCCTCTACCCTCACCCCGGCAGTACATTTCATGCTTCCACCACTTTGGATTAAAAAAAAACTACCCCTACCATTCCCCACTGCCCTCCCATACTTTCCTCCAATCACTTTAAAATTATACCCTCTCATATTAGCCATTGCTGCCCTGGGAAAAGGGCGCTGTCTATGCTCTTTCTAATAATTTCTTATTTCCAACATTGGCAAACTCTAGTGTTTCAAGTTAAATTGCCGCTGCTCTTGAATTATGAAGTTTCAATGTTGTTCACCACACCGCTAGTACCTGACTGACGATGGTTTTGGTAACGTTCAGGGCCGGAGTTGATTCCCCCACCAGACTCTTCAGTGGCTTGATGTCAGGCGTGCTGCTCCTGCTGCTGAGTGAGGTGGTGGCTGATGTGGTTGCAGACACCTTTACGCGCTCTGGAGAAACATACCTGTAAGTACAGACAAAACCAACTAACACCAGAACGTACCACAAGAAAATAAAAACAGATGTAGGCTGCTATGCCCTTCAAGCCTGACCATGGCTCTTTTGTACCAGCTCTCCTTAATTGCTTGACGTTTAAAATACAGTGGATTCCACTTAATTGGAATATCAGCCAATCAGGGCAGCCTCTTATTTGGGACAAATCTTTGAAGAACAAAAAAGTAATTGAGAAAATAGCTAGGATTCCATTCATTTACTTTGGATACTATGCCACTTAGCTGGGACAGGAGACTGTTGCCGAACTGCTTCTAATTAGTTCAGTTACATGCACTTGGGTGGCTGTTAGAAGCAACACCATGCTTAGAGCAAACAGTTTTAAATAACATCAGTTGCCTGTTTTTGTGTTCAAAGAGCAGTGATTTTTTTTTGCTGATAGTTGGTGACAGTCAATCAAAAGAACACGGCAGTGTACACTGGATGAATTCCTCTGTCAATAACTATTAGGAACCAATACACAATTTTATAGTACTTTAGCAATATTGATACTGTTCTAATTTGCTCTGGATTTCCCTGAAATGCTCAGTTAAAACAGTAGTTTGTCTTTTTTATACCTTTTTAACAATTTCCATGAAACTTCAGCTAATTGGGGTAGCCACTAATTGGTCCCAATGTGTCCCAGTTAACCGGAATCCACGGTACTGTTCTATTTCAATTTTAAATGGTTCTAATAACAAGATAGTGGCACAAGACTCTAAAAACCGAATTACATTAGTGAGATACTTAGTATGTATTGATCTTTTTCTCTTTTGTTTCACACATTTAGTCACTCCAAATTACCACAATCTATTACATATCAACCAGCAACGAAGACATCTTCAAAAGGCAATACCTCAAAAAGGCAGCATCCATCCTTTAGGACCCCCACTTCCCAGGATATGCTTTCTTCACATTACTAGCATTGGGGAGGAGGTACACACACTCAGCGATTCAGGAACAGCTTCTACCCCTCTGCCATCAGATTTCTGAATGGACAATGAACTGTGAACACTACCTTTTGCACTACTTATTTATCTTTTCTTTGTACAGACCTGTGCAAAAGTCTTAGACACACATATATAGCTAGGGTGCCCAAGACATTTGCACAGTACTGTAATAATTTTATATATTGCACTCTACCGCTGCCACAAAATAAAATTCATGACATATGCAAGTAATGATAAACCTGATTCTGATATGCGTCTCTGTTGTGGGAAGGGGGCAAGGAGAGGGGAATCATGGTTGGGAAAGGGGAAAGGAGAGGGGAGGGAATAGGAAGCACCACAGAGACATTCTATGATGATCAATAATCCAATTGTTTGGAATCAAATGACCTTGCCTGGTGTCTCAGCGCTGAGTGCACCTGCACCCACACCAACACCCCCAACCCCCGCCCCTGGCATTCCTTCTCTGCCACCTGTCCCACACCCCTCCCACAGTGCTCCACCTATCTCTCTTGGCCTTTTGATATGTTTGAATGAGATCCCTCTTCATTCTTCTGCATTCGAGTGAGTACAAGCCCAGAGCCATCAAACACTCCTCATACGATAAGCGTTTCAATTCCAGAATCATCTTTGTTAATCTCCTCTGAACCCTCTCCAATGTCAGCATATTCTTTCTTAGACAAGGGGCCCAAACTGCTCACAATAGTCCAAATGAGGCCTTACCAGTGCCTTACAAAGCATCAACATGACATTTTTGTAAATATATTACTATTCAAAGAATGATCAGTAATAGCTCTCAGAAATGGCCATTGTAAACAGAAACAATTTATTTGATCATTTATTTCATCGCTGTTACCTTGGCTTTATTGTACAAAGATCACTTGGTGTGTTTCTATACATTACAACCAATGACTGTGCTTCAGATACTAAGTGCTTTGAGACATTTTAAGCACTACTGTCTAGGTAAATTCATGTTTCTGTATCTCCTTCGTTCTCTCAATCAATGCTGATTGACCTACTGCGCTCCCCCAGCATTTTAACATCATAAGATTATAAAACATAGGCGAAGAATTAGGCCATTTGGCCCATCAAGTCTGCTCCACCATTCCATCATGGCTAATTTATTATCCCTCTCAACCCCATTCTCCTGTCTCCTCCCCGTAAGCTTTAACACCCTGACTAATCAAGAACTTATCAACCTCCGCTTTTAAATATACCCAATGACTTGGCCTCCACAGCCGCTTTGATAATGAATTCCACAGATTCACTACTCTCTGGCTAAAGAAATTCCTTCTATTTACCTCTGTTCTAAAGGGACGGCTTTTTTTCTGAGAAGGTGTTCTCTGGTCCTAAACTCATTTGCGTGTGTTGCTCTGGATTTCCAGCATCTGCAGAATCTACTATGCTTACAGTTAAAGTGTAAAACCATTCTGTCTGTGTTCAAAAAGTATGTCTAGTCAGAGTGGCTTCAGGTTCAGTTGCTGGTCTGTGCTGAACTGAGCTGAATGCAGCTGGCCAAATATTCAGGACAGTGAAAGAGAGTGTGAAAGTGAGAATCTGCCAGAACCTATGTTCCTAATCCTCATTCACTCTCCAATACTGGCTGCTGGAATGTACGCTTTGTATATCTATAATTGGATAAAAACAGGAGGCTCGCAGTCAAATAACTGTCTGCACTCATTAAAAAAATGTACTTGAGGATAAGAGAAGCACTCTGAGATCTCGAGGGAAAGCCTGCTGGTATACAAAAATATATGGTTGAGATCCATTTGTAGGTTTTTCTATAGGCAATAATATTTCATCCAAGGCTAAATTGTGCAGAGATTGGAGAGGGTTTAAAGGAGACTGACCAAAATGTTTCCAGGATTAAACGCTTGTCATACGAGGAGAATTTGATGGCTCTGGGCCTCTACTCACTGGAATTCAGAAGAATGTAATGTGATGTGACGTCACTGAAACCTATTGAATATTAAAATGCCTCGATGAAGTGGATGTGGACAGGATGTTTCCTACGTTGGAGGAGTCTAAGATTGGACACAGTCTCAGAATAGAGGGGCGTCCTAGAGATGAGGAGGAATTTCTTTAGTCAGAGAGTGGTGAATCTGTGGAATTCGTTGCCATGGGTGGCTGTGGGGGCCAAGTCATTGGGTATATTTAAGGCAGAGGTTGACAGATTCTTGATTAGTCAGAGCATGAAGGGATACGGGAAGAAGGAAGGAGATTGTGGCTAGAGGGAAAATGGATCAGCCATGATGAAATGAACAGTAGATTTGATGGGCCAAATGGCCTAATTCTGCTCCTATATTTCATGGTCTATTGGTTAACTTAAATAGCAACAAGCTCAGCAAAGAAGAGTGACCTTAGCCAGGAACTGGAATTATTGGCATAACTTTGACAGTAATAACTATATAATATAACTACTCACCATCTTTTCTTCTCATATTTATCCTGCAGGAATTCCTTGATTTTTTGAGGATCCCTGTAATCCGGGATAACTGATGATCTGGAGTCGAACAGGCCCAGCCAGATCTGCCTACATACCTGCACAGGAAGCAAGCAGACGAATTAAGCTTTCTTTATGCAGATACAATGCACAAAATGTCACATCATGTTAACTAGGATTCCTGCTCTTGATCAGCAGACTGCATGGTTCATTGCAGAGAATAACGAATCTGCATATAGAGAGGAGATGCTGAAGTTGTCTGATTGGTGTAGAAGCCACAACCTATCACTCAACATCAAGAAGACAGAAGAAATGATAACAGACTTCAGAAAGGGCAAGGTGAGGGAACACACAGCAGTCATCATAGAGGGATCAGAAGTGGAGAGAGTGAGCAGTTTCGAGTTCCTGGGTATTAACATCTTTGAGAACCTAATTTGCCCTCAGCCTATCATTGCAGTTACAAAGAAGGTACAACAGCAGCTATATTTCATTAGGAATTTGAGGAGATTCATTGTGTAACCCAAAACACTTGAAAGTTTCTACAGATGTACCGTGAAGAGCATTCTAACTGGCTGCATCACTGTCAGGTATAAAGGGTGGGGGGGGGGGGTGGAGAGAAGGGTATGGCTAATGGACAGGATGGAAGCAATCCGCAGTTTTAAACTCAGTTAGCTTCATCATGGGCTCTAGCCTCCATAGTATCCAGGACATCTTCAAGGAGCAGCATCTCAAATAGGTGGCATCCATCATTAAGGACCCCCGCCACCCAGGACATGCCCTCTTCTCATTGTTACTATCAGGAAGGGGGTACAGAGGCTGAAAGCAGATTCCAGAATAGCCTTTTCCCCTCTATCATCCAATTTCTGAATGGACATTAAAAACCATGCACACTACCTCACTACATTTTTATTTCTGTTTTTGAACTACTTATTTATCTGTTTGATACATTTCATATAATATATATATATATATATATATATATATATATATACACACACACATACACACACACACATATATACACAATTCTTTTCTATATTATCATGTATTGCATTGTACTGCTGCCACAGAGTTAACAAATTTTACAAATATGCCTGTGCTATTAAACCTGATTCTGATTGTGATTCAGGAAGGCAGAAGGTTCCAAACAATCCCCACTATTCACAAATGGTGAAGGAGTGGAAAGGGTCTTCATTTTCAACTTTTTGGGGATGAACATCACCAAGGAGCTTTCTTGGTCCATCAACGCAACCTCGATAGCAGGGAAAGCACAATAGCAACCACACTAAGGTGCTAAAGAAAAGCTAATCTGCCCCAAACATTGCTGGCCAACTTTTATCGATGTGCAATAGAGAGCATCCTGACATCCTGACAGTGTGGTGCTCTGGCTGTAGCAAGACAGGTCACAAAGCACTCCAACAGGTGATTAGGACAGATCAGCACATCACTGGGACTCATCAACTAAACCTGGAGACAATCTACAACTCTCAATGCCTCTGGCACACTCGTTACATCACTAAAGACCCATCCCATCCCGTTCACTATCTGTTCAATCTCCTGCCATCTGGAAGGAGATACACAAACATTTTAGCCAAGACAGCAAGACTGAAAAGCAGCTTCTTCCGAAGGTCATGGTGCAGCTGAATAATGTTACATCCCGACTTGCCAATGGCCTTTGAGTGTTATGGATTATAAAGTCACTTGTTGCATGTAAATATGGGATTTGATGGAGGTATAAATTAAGAGGGGTATAAATATGGTAAATGCAAGCAGGCTTTTTCCACTGAGGTTGGGTGGGACTACAAACAGGGTTCATGGTTAAGAATATAGAAATCTACAACACACTACAGGATCTTCAGCCCACAATGTTGTGCTGACCATGTACCCTATCTAGAAAGTGCCTAGAATTTCCCCACCACTTTACCTCACAGCTCTTGAACTCAATCCCATGGTTGATGAAGGCCATCACACCATACGCCTTCTTAACAATACTGTGTCAACAGCAAACTTACTAACCCACCCTTCTACTTTCTCATCCAGGTCATTTATAAAATCACAAACAGGAGGGGTCCCAGAACAGATCCCTGCGGAACACCGCTAGTCACTATCCTCCATGCAGAATACGAACCATCTACAACCACCCTTTGCCTTCTGTGGGCAAGACAATTCTGGATCCACAAAGCAAGGCCTCTTTGGATCCCATGCCTCCTTACATTCTGAATGAGATTGGCATGGGGAACCTTATCAAATGCCTTACTGAAATCCATATACACTACATCCACTGCTCTACCTTCAATGTGTTTAGTTACATCCTCAAAGAATTCAATCAGGCTCATAAGGCATGACCTGCCCTTGACAGAGCCAGCTGACTATCCCTAATCAGATTATGTCTCTCCAAATGCTCATAAATCCAGAGAGATCCTGAGAGGATCTTCTACAACAACTTGCCCACCACTGAAGTAAGACTCACTGGTCTATAATTTCCTGGGTTATCTCAACTCCCTTTCTTGAACAAAGGAACAACATTTGCAACCTTCCAGTCCTCCAGTACTTCTCCCGTCTCTATCGATGATGCAAAGATATTCACCGGAGGCTCAACAATCTCCTTCCTTGCTTCCCACAGTAGCCTGATGTATATCTCAACCAGTCCCGGTGACTCATCTAACTTAATACCTTTCAAAAGCTCCAGCACATCCTTTCTTAATGTCTATATGCTCAAGCATTGCAGTCCTTTAGTCATTCCCACAACTGCCAAGGCCCTTTCCACTGGTGAATACTGAAGCAAAGTATTCATTAAGTACCCCTGCTACCTCCTCCGGTTCCATGCACGTTTCCACTATCGCCCCCGATTGGTCCTATTCTCACACAGCTCATCCTCTTGCTCTTCACAGACTTGTCAAATGCCTTGGGGTTTTCCTCAATCCTGATCGCCAAGGCCTTCTCATGGCCCCTTCTAGCTCTCTTAATTTCATTCTTGAGCTCCTTCCTGGCAACCTTGTAATTTTCTAGAGTTTTCTAGTTTCTTGAACCTTTCATAAGTTCTTTTCTTCTTAACTAGATTTTCTACATCCTTTGTACACCATGGTTCTTTTACCCTACCATCCTTTCCCTGCCTCAATGTAATATACCTATGCAGAATGCCATACAAGTGTTCCCTGAACATCTGCCACATTTCTGCAGTACATTTACCTGAGAACATCTGTTCCCAATTTATGTTCCAAAGTTCCTGCCTAATAGCGTCAGATTTCCCCAATTAAAAGTTTTCCCAAATTGTCTGCTCCTATCCCTCTCCAGCGTTATGGTAAAGGAGATTGAGCTGTGACCACTACTCCAAAATTGTCTCCTACCTCACCAGGTTCATTTCCCAATACCAGATCAAGTACAGCCTCTCCTCTAGTTGGCTTATTTACATGTTGCATCAGGAAAACTTCCTGAACACACCTGACAAACTCCACCCTTTATAAACTCCTTGCTCTAACGATATGCCAGTCAATATTAGGAAAGTTAAAATCACCCATCGCAAACAACCTTATTATTATTGCACCATTCCAGAACCTACCTCCCTACCTGCACCCCAATGTCTCTGTTACTATTTGGGGGGGGAGGGGGGGAGGGGGGGGGAGGGAGGATCTATAAAAAAATACCCAGAATTATTGCCCCCTTCCTGTTTCTGACTTCCACTCACAATCACTCAATGAACAATTCCTCTATGACTTCCTCCTTTCTGTAGCCATGATTAGCTATGCCACTCCCCCACCTCTTTTGCCTCCCTCCTTGTCCTTTTTGAAACACCTAAAGCCTGGCACTCTCATCAGCTATTCCTGGCTCAGAGACGTGAATGTCTCAGTAATGGCCACAACGTCATATTTCCACGTACTGACCCAGGCTCTAAGTTCATCCGCCTTGTTTATGATACTCCTTGTATTAAAATAGACACATCTCAAACCATCTGACTGAGTGCATCTTTGCCCTATCATCTTTTCCTTACAAACTCCCTACTAGCTGTCTCTGCTTGTGCTCCAACTGCACCATCCTCTGCCTCTTCTCTCCAGTTCCCACCCCGCTGCAAATCTAGTTTAAACCTCCCCGATAGCATTAGCAAACCTCCCTCCCAGGATATTGGTTTCCATCCAGTTCAGATGCAACCCATCCCACTTGAAAAGATCACCCCTTCCCCAGAAAAGGTTCCAATGATCCAAGAACTTGAAACCCTGCCCCCTGCACCATCTCCTCAGCCACTCATTCTTCCTGTTCTGACCTTCCCTAGCTCGTGGCACCTGGACTAATCCGGAGATTACCACCTTGGAGGTCCTGCTCTTGAGTTTCCTTCCTAAGCCCCTAAGTCCTCTCCCCCTCTCCTGCCTATGTCATTGGTACCAATACATACAAAGACCTCTAGCTGCTCACCCTCCCCTTCAAGAATATTCTGCAACCGTTCAGAGACATCCTGGACCCTAGCACCAGGGAGGCAACACACAGAATGCCGCAGAATCTCCTATCTGTCTCCCTAACTATCGAGTCCCCTATGACTATTGCTACACCTGACTTCACCCTACTCTTCTGAGGTTCAGAGCTGACACAATGCTATCGGTCTAGCTGCTGCTGCCTTGCCCAGATAGGTCATCCCCCTCAGCAGTATCCAAAGGGGTATACATGTTGCTGAGGGGAATGGCCACAGGGAGACCCTGCATTGATATCTTTGACCATTTACCTCTCTTGGTGTTCACCCATTACTCCCCGAACTCTGCACTTTGGGTGTAACCAGCTGGTCAAAAGCTCTATCTATCAATTGCTCTGCCTCTCTCCGGATGATCCTTAGTTCATCCAACTCCAGCTCCTTAAAGCAGTCTTTCAGGAGATGGAGTTGGCTGCACTTCCCACAGGTGTAGTCATCAGGAAGACCATCAAGTTCCATGAATTCCCACATCCTACAAGAGAAGCTTTCCACTGCATATCTGTCATTCTGTCTGCACTGTACAATGGGTTAAGGGTGAAAGGTGCAAAGTTTAAGGGGAACATAAGGGGAAACTTCTTCACTCAGAGAGTGGTGAGAGTGTGGAACGAGCTGCTAGCGTAAGTGATGCACACAAATTCAATTTCAACATTTAAAAGAAGTTTGGATAGGTGTATGGATTGTAGGAGTATGGAGGGCTATGGTCTCAATGCAGGTCGATGCGAGGAAGTAATTTAAATGGCTTGGCACGAACTAGTTGGATAGAAGGGCCTATTTCTGTGCTGTACTTCACCGTGACTCATTCAATTTGATTTCAGAATCATGGCAATCACTCAAGGCAAAGGCCCAAGAAATCATTTAGCAAAATGCTCATTCCAATTCTTATTTACCAGTGAGTTTGCATAGGGGCATCCATTTACATCCTCGAGAGTAACTGCTCAAAGGGCAATGACATGAATCAACAGTAATAGAGAGATTTAGCAGGAATCAGTTCTGGTTCAGTGAGGACTTGAAGTGATTTTGGAGTGCGTGCATCGCTAGGATGTCTTTAAAGTGTCTGATCATTAACTCCTCGGGATGAGGTTGTGCAACTTTCAGATTGTCCCAGGCTGCCAAGCGTGAAAGTTAAAAGCCCTGAAATCAAGCCACGGATAGGCGGTGATCGCCAGTGAGCAAAGTGATTAAACATTTGAGGAGGTCATCATCCAGAAGGTCTTTCTGTACTCTGGCTTCCAGACTGAATCGTCATGTAGCGCAGTCTCTCTCACCTCCACCTGTCTTGCATAAGGGAGGCCCAGAATTTAACACAAGTTGCTGCAGGAGCAGGATTAGAAAGGTAGGATGGTGGACTAGAGGGCAGACAGCTAAAGCTCCACATTTCAGGGATAGAATATGGAACCTGCTCCTCGGCCTACAATGTTTCTGCTGACCATGAAGCCAAATTAAACTATTCATTTCTGCCTGCCCATGACCCACATCCCTGCATTCCCCACCTGTTCATGAATGACAATTAAAAGCCATTACCACATCTGCTTCAGTCACAACCCTAGCAGTGCACTCCAGGCAACCACCACTTTGTATAAAAAAATGTCTCTCATAAGCAACTCACACAAAGTGCTGGAGGAACTACGAAACGTCAACTGTTTATTCCCCTCTACAGATGCTGCCTGACGTGCTGGTCTGTACCTTTCTATGACTATGACTCCTAAGTATCACTACACATTTCGGTGTCAACACAGCATGCCCACATTGTTCAGCAGAACAACACAAGCAACAACAACCACAAAACAAGTCCTGTTCCATACTCCCACACAGACAATCTTTCAACTCCAGCACAAGCTATCTCTGGTCACCAGGTGACACACAGACATTGGGCCTTTGATTTCCTCAGTCAACCACTTTTCACTTGCATTCTGTTATTACATTTTCAAATGACCCCACAGCCCAACTTGTACCCTGAATACGTCCCTGGTGTGAAGAGTCTGAGGGGAGTTGATGGGAAGGTGAAGAATATGTCCCTGGTGTGAAGAGTCTGGACTGGCCTAGGAGTAATGTGGGATTGATGTAAATGGGAGCTTGATAGCATGAATTCAGTGGGCTGAAGAAACTGTTTCCATACTGTACAACCCTGTGACTGAGTACTGAGGTGCGGCATCTGTGATGCACACCTCCTCCCCACCCCACTGCTCACTTGGCAGAAGACAATCTCTGTTGTGGCTCTCTTCAGGTTTCAGTGGCATTGGAGGGCTTAAGTTAGAACCCTTTTATTGAGTGACTGTATCTTTCTATCGTATAAGTGCTATGTGTGCTTTCTGCTGTGTTTGACTGTTGGTACTGTGTTTTGCACCTTGACCCGGGAGTACCGCTGTCTCGTTTGGCTGTACTCATGAGTATGGTTGAATGGCAATTAAACTTGAACTGAATTAAATTGATGTTTAGAAAACCCACAAACTCATCCCCATTCATGCATCCTACATGACACGGTCACAAGTATGTTCACTCCCAACTCATGGCTTTATTCTTCTCCTTTAGTCAATCTAACATTACTTTCTAAATTTAGAAAAAACCTGTAGACTATTAAATAATGACTAAACAGACTGGGATTCATCTCTGGAAAAAAAACTGACCAAGCTGAAATTTCTTGTGGCTCACTACACCTTTGGATCTTTTTCCATGTTAAAGTCACATTGTTGGCTGATCCGCTAGCTTCTGACTTTAAGAGAAACTTGATGCCCACCAGCCTTGCAAAGCTGGATAGAAATAATGCTGAGGTACACAGACCAGAAACTGCAAACAGCACAAAGTAATTTTGGTTCAAACTGGCTAAAAGCAAATTCAAAAAAAATGAGAAAACAGGAAGCACTTCAGCACAAAGTGATCAGCACATGGTTCGGACATCCTTAAAGGTCAATAAAGATTGAAATGTCGAATTCCTTTGAGTTGGGCGTGAGGCTGGAGTTTGGAATTGTTTTCCCAGCATTGGGGAATGAAAAACTAGAGGGCATAGGTTTAAGGTGAGGGGGAAGAGGAACCTGAGGGGCAACCTCTTCACACAGAGAGTGGTCAATATATATAACGAGTTGCCACACGATGGACAATAGCAGGTACCTATTGCAAGTACGCTAACACCATTAAAAAACACATGGATCAGAAAGGTTTAGAACAGGGGTTCCCAACCTGGGGTCCACGGACCCATCAGTTAATGGTAGGGGTCCACGGCATAAAAAAGGTTGGAAACCTCTGGTTTAGGGGGTTATGGGTCAAATGCAGACCAATGGGACTAGTTTACAAGGGCATCTTGGTTGACATGAGCAACTGGGCTGAAGGGGAAACATCAAATTCTTGATAGCTTGGTATGAGGGTGGGGGTTAGAACTGACTGGGTTGGGGAATCAAAAACTATACGGTATAGGTTTAAGGTGAGAGGGGAGAAATTTAGTAAATACCTGAAGGGCAACTTTTTCCACTCATATAGTCTGTACATGAAACGAGTGGCCAGAGGAAGAGGTTAAGGCAGGTACATTAACAACATTTCAAGTACACTTTGATAGGAAAGGTTGGGAACCCTGTTTTAGAGGGGTGTTGGCCAATGTGACTAGCTGAGATGGGCATCTTGGTAAGGCTGAAGGGCCCGTTTCCATGCTATATCAGCCTATAACTGTAGGTTTAGATCCCTGGATGAACGCAGTGGAGTAAAGTTCCTCAATGTCCCGAGGAGCATCAGGTTTGTTTACATTAACAATGTACCAATTTTAGATATATCACAAAACAATCATCCGGAGATGATGATCTCATGTGATTACCACACCAGAATCTCTCCGTTTGCTCATTTTGTATTTCCACTTGTGAAATCCTGTATCAACAACTCGCTTTTATTTAGCAAACACTCTCAGAACGCTCCATTAGATTACATCTACATTTGAGCCAGATACACAGACATCAGGACAGATTATGAACAAGCCTTTGGTCAATGAATTGAATTGAATTAACTTTATTATTTACATCCTTCATATACATGAGGAGTAAAAATCTTTACGTTATGTCTCCGTCTAAATGTGCAATGTGCAAATTATACTAATTTATAATAAATAGTATGTACAACAGGATAGTCAATATAACATAGAAATACAGTTGTGTCAGCATGAGTTAAGCAGTCTGATGGCCTGGTGGAAGAAGCTGTCCTGGAGCCTGTTGGTCCTGGCTTTTATGCTGTGGTATCATTTCCCAAATGGTAACAGCAGAAACAATGTGTGGTTGGGGTGACCAGCATCCCCAATGATCCTTCAGGCCCTTTTTACACATCTTTCTTTGTAAATGTCCTAAATAGTGGGAAGTTCACATCTACAGATGCGTCAGACTGTCTGTACCACTGAGATCTGAGTGGCAGTAGAGGAGGCCATGGATTGACGTGTGGGAATGGGAAGTAGAATTGAAATGGCTCACACTCTCTAGCAGTAATGTTACCTCTCTGACAGAAGTCATACCACATCAGAAGATCAGCTGCTTTACTGGGATGTGAAGTAGCTAACACAGTCAGTGAGGGCACTATCATTCAATGCAACTACAAAGGCGGCATGACAGCAGCTATACTTCATTAGGAGTCTGAGGAGATATGTTTTCTCACCAAAGACACTAGCAAATTTCTACAGATGTACCATGGAAAGACCGGCTACATCACCGTCTGGAATGGGGGGAGGGTGGGGGGGGGATGGTGGCACTGCAGAGAGTTATAAAATTAGTTGGCTCCATCATGGGATCCACAGTATCCAGAACATCTTCAAGGCGCAATACTTCAAAAAGGCGGCATCCATCATAAAAAATTCCCCATCAGGCAGGTCATGCCTTGTTCTCATTGCTACAAGGGAGGAGGTACAGAAGCCTGAACACACACACTCAAAGATTCAAGGACAGCTTCTTCCCCTCGGCCATCAGAATGGACACTGACCCCATGAACGCTATCTCACTGTGTTTTTTAAAATTTCTATTTTTTGCGCTACTTATTTTATTTAACTAATATATGTTTACTGTAATTCAGTTTTTTCTAGTATTATTTATTGCATTGTACAGCTGCTGCAAAGTTAACAAATTCTTTAGGATTTTTTTTTCAAAATATACTTTATTCAAAAATAAATATATACAATAAACCATTCAATAACTTTTCATCCTTTACATACGTTTCCATTATACTCAGTAAAATACCCGTGTTTATAGCCACCCACGTGGCACTCCAGTAGTTCAGCTTAGCATCTCATTGTTGAGGGGTATACTCCTCGCCCACCGACCCCTCCCACCCTCACGGGTGGAGAAAACCTATACTGTGGTCCTTCCCCACCGGGCCCTTGCGGTGGCTGCACCAAGTTTCAGTGCGTCCCTCAGCACGTACTCCTGCAGCCGAGAGTGTGCCAGTCGGCAGCATTCTCCCACGGACATCTCCATGTGCTGGTAGATGATCAAGTTTCGGGCTGACCAAAGAGCGTCTTTCACCGAGTTGATGATCTGCCAGCAGCACCGGATTTTGGTCTCCGTGTGCGTCCCCGGGAACAGCCTGTAGATCAGAGAGTCCTCTGTTACGCAGCTGCTGGGGATAAAACGTGACACTAGCCCGTCCATCCTCCTCCACACCCTCTTTGCGAACTGGCAGTGTGCAAAGAGGTGGGTCACAGACTCCTCCTCACTGCAGTCCTCCCGTGGGCAGTGGGGTGCGGAGACGACATTCAGGAGGGCTCTGACTGGGAGGGCCCCTCTCACCGCCAGCCAGGCGAGGTCTTGGTGCCTGTTGGTGAGATCTGGCGATGAGGCATTTTGCCAGATGAACTGGACAGTCTGCTCAGGGAACCACCCCACTGTGTCCATCACGTCCTTCCCCTGCAGTGCCTGCAGGACACTTCGTGCCGACCACTGCCTGATGGCCTTGTGGTCAAAGGCGTTCTCCTGGAAGAACTTTGCTACGTGGGACAGGTATGCCGGCAACGACCAGCTGACTGGGGCATTGCGCGGGAGTGGGGCCAGACCCATCCTTCGTAGCCAGGGCGACAAGTAGAACCTGGGCACATAGTGGTACTTGGTGCCCACATACCTGGGCTCTACACACAACCTGATGCAGCCACATACGAAGCTGGCCATCAGGGTGAGGGCGACATTGGGGACGTTCTTGCCCCCGTTGTCCAGGGACTTGTGCATGGCGGTCCATCTCACCTGCTCCATCTTGGATCCCCAGACGAATCTGAAGACAGCCCGGGTGATTTCCGAGCTGTAGGAGCGGGGGACGGGCCAGACCTGCGCCAAGTACAGCAGCCCTGAGAGCACCTCACACCTGGTGACCAGGTTCTTGCCCGTTATCGACAGGGAGCGCCCTCCCCACAGTCCCAGTTTCTGTTTCACCTTGGCAGTCCGCTCCTGCCAGTTCTTGTTGCACGCCTCAGCCCCTCCGAACCAGATCCCCAACACCTTCACGTGGTCAGACCTGATGGTGAAGGGGACGCTGGATCGGTCGGGCCAGTTGCCAAAGAGCATGGCTTCGCTCTTTGTGCGGTTGACCCTGGCCCCCGACGCTAGCTCGAACTGTTCGCAGGTGCCAATCAACCTGCGAGCTGACCTCGGATCAGAGCAGAAGACGATGACGTCATCCATGTACAGGGAGGTTTTCACTTGGGTCCCTCCACTGCCTGGCAGCGTCACCCCTCTTATGCCCCCATCCCTCCTGATGGCTTCCACAAAGGGTTCTATGCAGCAGACAAACAAGACAGGGGAGAGGGGGCAGCCCTGCCTGACTCCAGACCTGATGGGGAAGCTGTCTGTTTCCCACCCGTTGACCTGGACTGCACTACGGATGTCTGTGTAGAGCAGTCTGATCCAATTCCGGATTCCCTCCCCAAATCCCATTTTGGAGAGCACGTCCGCCATGTACGTGTGCGATATCCTGTCGAAGGCTTTCTCCTGGTCCAAGCTGACCAGGCAGGCGTCCACCCCCTTGTCCTGCACATAGGCGATGGTGTCCCTCAGCAGCGCGAGGCTGTCTGAGATCTTCCTGCCCGGTACAGCACAGGTTTGGTCCGGGTGGATCACCTGTCCCAGAGCAGACTTGACCCTGTTGGCGATAGCCTTGGACAGGATCTTGTAGTCCACATTCAGGAGAGAGATGGGTCTCCAATTCCTAATGTCCTCCCTTTCCCCCTTCTGCTTGTAGATGAGGGTGATGATGCCCTTCCTCATGGACTCAGACATACTGCAGGCCAGAAGCATAGCGTTGTACACTTCCAGCAGGTCTGGGCCCATCCAGTTCCACAGAGCCGAGTACAACTCAGCCGGTAAGCCGTCGCTTCCGGGAGTCTTACCCGACCCAAAGGAACGGATGGAGCCTGTCAGCTCGTCCAGGGTCAGTGGCTGATCCAGACTCTCCCGCTTGCCGTCGTCTAAGACCTGCGTGATAGACGACAGGAAGTTGCGGGAGGCTGTGGATTCTGTGGCTTTTTCCTCGTACAGACCGGCATAGAAGGACTTGCAGATCCTCAGTATGTCGGTCTGCGAGGACGCGACTGAGCCGTCCTCTTCCTTAAGGTTGTGGATCACAGAGCTCCCCCTGTGCACCTTTTGGAAGAAGAAGCGTGAGCAAGTCTCGTCCTGCTCCACGGTTTGGACCCTTGATCGGAAGATGATCTTGGAGGATTCAGCGGCGAGGTACTGGGCTTGCCGGCCCTTCACCTCTCGCAATTCCTCCCTGACATCCACCCCCTTCGACTGCAGAAGGAGAAGTTGCTGCAACTCTGTCTGGAGTTTACGCAGTTCCCTCTGCTCCTGCCTTGCCTTCTGAATACCCTTGCGGATGAAGAACCTCTTAATGTTCTCCTTGGTGGCTTCCCACCAGTGAACCGGGGAATCAAAGAAGGCTTCCAAGGTTCTCCAACCTGTGTACTACCTCTCTAGTTCCTCGATGTTCTCTGGGGTCAGCAGCTTTACGTTCAGCTTCCACGTCCCCCTGCCTGCCTTCTGGTCCTCCCGTAAGTGACAGGTGGCTCTCAGAAGGCAGTGGTCAGAGAAGAACACCGGCGTGGCGTCGGTGGACCTGACCATGAGGGACTCAGACAGGAAGAGGAAGTCGATCCGGGAGCGGGCTGAGCCGTCCGATCGTGTCCAGGTGGCTTGCGGCTGTGCTCCACCTGTGGGGGTGCCAAAGGCGTCGCGCAGCTTGGCTGTCTTCACCATTTCCCTCAGGAGTCTAGAGGTACTGTCTAGCCTGCCGTCGGCACTGCCGGGTCCTCCAGCCGCATCAATGGTGCAATTGAAGTCTCCGGCCAGAACGACCGGCTGGGTCGTCACCAGCAGCTGTGGGAGCTGCTCGAAGACGGCCAGCCGCTCGCTCCGCACGGGGGAGGCGTACATGTTGATCAGCCGGAGCGGAGTGCCCCGGTATTTGACGTCTGCTACCAGGAGGCGCCCCGCAACCACCTCTTTAACTTGGGTGATTGAGAAGTTGCCTCCCCACAGCAGAATCCCCAGGAAGGAAGCGCGACAATCGTTGCCCCCCGACCACACCGACAAACCTTTTTTCCACCACCGTGACCACCTCCGGTAGTTACGGAGATGTGGTAGTCCACACTCCTGGAGGAAGGTCACATCGGCCTTTACAGTGTCCAGGTACTGGAGCGTGCTGACGCATCGCCCAGTACTCTTCAAACTTCTCACATTCAAGCATGCCAATTTAAGGTCTGCCATCGTTGTAAGTCTTTTATTTTGGCTGCTCTCCGTCCTCACCCTTGCCATCCTGAGCCTTCATTCCCACCGCCTTTGTGAAGTTTTCCACCTCCTGTGGGCTCAGGTACTGCTGGTAGTACTCCTCCGTGTGTGGCCGTTCTGGTTCTGGGTCTGGGCCCGGGGGGTTGCTGACTTCCTGGGCTGCTTCCCCTTCCGGCTGCTGGGTGCCAGCCGTGGCTCTGCTCCCGGATTCCCGGAGCTCTGTGTGTCTGCTGCTCTCCACCTCCTGTACTTGAGGGGTGGCCAGCAGACTTTCTCCCCTCTCTCTCCTCCTCTCCACCTGTTCTGCCAGCCGCTTCTTCCGCCGGGGCTGCTGGCCTCCCCCAACTCCCTCCTCCTCTGAAGAGGACAGGGTACCAGGGGCTGTGTGGTTCCCTGCCCTTTTCTGGCGTTGCTCCGCCTTCTGTCGCTTGGCCGCCGCCTTTTGGGTCTTTTTTCGTTTCACGACCTTCCATTCGGTTTCCACCTCAGCTCTTCCCTCCTCCATGGACTCCTGTTCGTCGTTTGCCTGGTCCTGGAGGGTCTGCAGTGGGGTGGCAGGTCTTGGGGTGCTTGCACCTTCCTCCCTGGTCTCGTCATCCGTCCTGTCGGGTGCCTCATCTGCAGCGCTGGCAGGTACGTCCGCATCTGCCTGGGCCCTTTCAGGGCCAGCACCTCCCCTGGTCGCCTGTGCGTAGGTGCCCCCACGCTTCGGGCAGGCTCTGTACAGGTGGCCAGCCTGTCCGCAGAGGTTGCAGGCCTTGGCCTGCATGCAGTCTTTGGTCAGGTGGCCTTCGATTTTACAGTTCTTGCACATCACCACCCTGCACTGGGCTGCCGCAGTTTCGGCACACCCTGGGTTGTCCCGCGTACACCATGTACCCTCGGTTCCCTCCGATGGCGAAGACGGAGGGGGGGTGGATGATGCCGCCGTTGGTATCCAACCTCAGCTTCACCTTCACCTGCCGTTTGCTGGTCCAGATTCCCAGTCCGTCCTTCACGTCCGCTGGTGTTCCTACGCTCTCCACATACCGAGCGAGGAACGTAAGGACATCTACCACTGGCACGTGCGGGTTGAACATGTGCACCGTGATTGTCCTTTCCTGTTGCGTAGCCGTTGCAAAGAGGGGCTGTGCTTTCAGCAGCGACAGCGGCGCCTCTGTCCCCTTCAGCTGAAGCTGCTGGTACAGCTTCTGCCACCCTGCAGCCTGCCGGAAAGTGACATCGAAGAAACCTGCGAAGTCCTGGACGCAGTAGATGTCATCGGGCGTAAATCCGCAGCATTCCAGCAAGACCTTCCGGATGAAGGTCTCTCGGGTGAAGCCGGTGCCCCCGTTCCGGTCTCGCACTGTCAGCCTGACAGTGTTCTTGATACCCTGGCCAAATTCTTTAGGATTGTGTTGGACAAGTGCTATGCACAGGGTAATATAGCTAGAGGGTACTGCCTTTCCTGCAGATTGGTAGCTGCTCCCACAAACTGCAGCTCACATCAACATCTGAAGTACCAAGCACGAAGAAATAAATGCAGTGAGATTGCAGAAACTGAAATTTAGAGATAAAAAAAGAGCTGCAGGTCAGGCAGCATCTGCTGATGTTTTGGGTTTCAGACTCAATATCTAGACTGGCTTCTTACCTCATGCAACACCCCAACCCTGCAGATTTCACGTAAAGTCCATTCATATTTTGGCGCTGCTGTCAGGCTCTCCTGGAGCAACAGGAAATGGCTCTACAAGTGCCGAGTGGACTGCTTGGTCCAGTATCTCATCGCATTATTCCTGCCTCTAGCAGGTCTGACAGAATTGCTATCTTACACAAGTATTACACACTGCACATTATAATTTCAACAGCAAGGGAAGGTTCAAAGTTCAAAAATGGCAGTGCATGTCATGGTCCAGTCCGTGAAGTCCGCATTCCGGTTCACGGTCCAGTCCATTGATCCTTATTCCAGGTTTTCCCGTTGTCGCCGGTTCCGTTGAGGCACCTGATTCTCGTTTCAGGCTGGCACATAAATACCTTTGCAAACCAAGGACTGGTCACTGGACTGTTTTCTCTCTCCCTCACTCCCTCTCCCCTCCCATCCGAATCCCCGTCTGAAACCTGCGTCTGCAACTTCGTCAGTATCCCTGTCAAGTCCAACCGCTGGAGTGAGACCGGAGCCTTGCCATGCCAAGATAAGGAACTATCTATCGTTGAGTTTGAAACTATCTCTTTGTGTCCCTGTGTTTAGTGTCCGGGTCAAAGAAGAGTCCCGGCCCTAGGTCCTGTTCCCAAGGAGGGGTTCTGACTCTGCGTGGAGCCCCAGCCCTAAGTCCTGTTCCCAAAGAGGAGTCCTGGCTCTGTGTTCCGTGTATGCATCCCGGCCCTAGGTCCTGTTCCCAAGGAGGGGTCCTGGCTCTGTGTTCTGTGTACAAGTCCCAGCCCTACATCCTGTTCCCAAGGAGGGATCCCGGCTCTGTGTTCGTGTTCCTGTGAAGTCCAAGGCTCTGTGTTCCTGTGCTCAAAGACCAAGTCCAGGTGCTATGTTCCAGCCCTGTCCAAGTCTGAGCTTCGTGTCCTCATTCATTTCTACTGCCCCGCCCAGCCCAGGGGTTCCTCCTCCAGCCCACGGGTTCCTTGTCCTGTGCTGGGGCACCTCATCCTGTCCTGTAGCCACATCCTGTCCTTGCCAGATCTTAGTCCCGAGTCCTAGTCTAGACCCGGGTTCCGGTTCAGAGTCAAGACCCAGGTACCGGGTCTGGTTCCGGAGTTCCGTGTTCCTAGTCCAGGCTCCTTGTTCCTAGTTCCCCGTCCAGGTCCCGTGTTTCTAGTCCAAGTCCTTGCCCAGGCCCTGAATCCTAGTCTCTTCCAGGGCCTGTGTCAATGTCCAGCATCATTTCTTCCTGACTCACCTTGCTATCTCGATAAACCTAGTCCTGTTTCTAGTACTTCAGCGTCTGTGTCTTGCATTTGGGACTGCCATCAATGCCCACCTTGCAACAGTTGCAGACTTGATAGGCCAAATGGCCTAATTTTGCTCCTATGTCTCGTGGTTTCCGTGCGAGGAGTGGCGTCCCACACAGACTTCCAATCTGCGCCTTGTAAGGTATGAAAATGCCCGATGCAGGCCTCTCATGGTCTGAGTCGACATTCCCCTTCCTTGTGGTCGAAGTAAATATATGTCACCATGTATAACCCTGTGATTCATTTTCTTGCAGCCATACACAGTAAATACAAGAAACACAATAGAATCAATGGACCCTTCAGGATGGACAAACAACCAATGTACAAAAGACAACAAGCTGAGCAAATACAAAAGAAAATAAAAATAATAATAATAATAATAAATAAGCATAAATATCAAGAACATGAACTCCTTAAAAGTGAGTCCCTACGTTGTGGGAACATTTCAATGATGGGCCAAGTAAAGTTGAGTGAAGTTATCCCCTCTGGTTCTGGAGCCTGGTGGTTGAAGGGTAGTTACTATTCCTGAACCTGATGGTGTGAGTCCTGAGGCTCCTGTACTTTCTTCCTAATGGTAGCAGTGAGAAGAGAACATGTCTACTATGGTGGGTCCCTGATGACGGATGCTGCTTTCCTGCAACAGAGTTTCATGTAGGTGTGCTCAATGGTGGGGAGGACTTTACCCGTGATGTACTGGGCCGTATCCACTATTTTTTGTAGGATTTTCCATTCATGGGCACTGGTGTTTCCATACCAGTCTGTGATGCAGCCAGTCAATATACCCTTCACTACACATCTATAGAACTTTGTCAAACCTAGCTTCCAAGAATTCTCTTGATTTCTTGTTTTGTGCTTCTGTCAGAAGTTTTGTAATTTTCCAGGATGAACTTAGTCTTCATGTACTGAGATGACTGACAGAGGATCATGTCTTCTTATAGCCAGCTGACGTTCATGTAGTCTTGTGGATAGTTTTCTCCTCGTCCGTCTTTGGTACTCAACAGAAGATTCTACTAACAAGCATATTGGACTGGATGCAACTTACGAACGTATGTGTCTACAGGATTGGGGCTGATGCGTGACCAGCAGGCCCATATCCCTGTGACATAACCAGGGATACAGGCCAAAGAAGATCATTCAGCTATCCGGCTGGCCGGGACTAGCGGCCAGCACAACAGCCAACCAATCAGAACAAGGTGTCGGACCAATATAAATGTGAGCACTTGGCAGAAACAAAGCTCAACTGCACACTGATGATGTCATCTTGACTGGTGACTAAACGTTTGCAACCTAACCTCCAGGCTCGGCGAACAGCCCTACAAACAAACTATTATATGTTCTGTTCTGAGATGGAGTAACACGCAAGATGATCCACTTCACTGGAGGAAAAAATGATATGCTAAACAACCTTGTATGTGGTGAAGGAATCAGTAATGCTGATGTTGAAGGAGACCTGGATGACCATTTACACAAGTCACCGACAGATAACATCCAGGTTCAACAAGCATACATCACGTAGGCCTCTACTACAAGACAGACCACAGACACAGTATGGTGTACAATTTCAGCCTTACCTAGAAATAATACTTGCTAAAGAAGACGTGCAATAGACTGGTCCCTGAGATAGCAGCTTTCTCAGACAAGCAGAGATTGAGTAGGCCTCTATATACCCTGAGGTTCAGAGGCAATAACTGGAATGCATAAAAATTCTTACAGGGTTTATCAGAATAGAGCAGAAAGCATACTCTCCTGACTGAAGAGTCCAGAACTAAGGGCTACAAAGTCAGAAGTAAATTAGAATGAGAATAAATTTCTTCTCTCAGTTTTAAATTTTCAGAAATGTCTTGCTAAAGTATCCTATGGAAGCTCAAAACAGAGATCAAAGATTCAAAGTACATTTATTCAATTCAATTCAAAGTATGTATACAGAATACAACCATTAGATTAGCCCTCCTGCAGGCACCCACAAAACAAAGAAACACCATGGAACCTGTTCTAAGTTCAAAAGGTCTAATATGAAGTATATATACTATATACAACCTTGAAATTTGTTGTCATACTTGCAGCCAGGATACAAAGAAACCCAAAAGAACCCGCTATATAAAAAAAAGACAGTCATACACCCAATGTGCAGAGGGAAAAAAAACAAATTATACGAACAATAAAAGCAAGCAAATAAGAGTTCTAAACCGAAGTCCATGAAAGACAGTCCATACAGACACAAAGCCACAGATGAAGTTCAGTGCAGAACTGAGTAAACATCACAGAGCAGTGAGCTGAACTAGCCTGTCCCTCACCTGCAGCCTAGACATTTTGAACTTTTCAATCTGATCCAGCACTTAAACCACTGTCCAAACGTTGGGTTCAGTCACTTTGATACACTGGACCCCGCTGCCTTGATTCAGCCTAGCACTTAAATTGATCAAACCTCAGATCTTTCTTCGCTCTTGGTGACAGGCCTGCTGCCTTGCCTCCATTTGCTTTGACTCAGCCTTGCCTCATCTCAGTTCTACCACATCGTATTGCCTCCAAGTCCAAAGGGAAGCTAGAGGCTATTGATTGTGGTGATCATTTACGAGAAAAAAAAACACCTAATGAATGAAAAAAACAAATTGCACGAACAGCAAAAGATAAACTGACAACACATGGAATATCAAACATATCGACAGGTTTCTGGATATTACAGGAGTCAAGGAATATGGGGTAATCACAAAATATTCTGCAGATGCAGGGGTCAAAGCAACGCTCACAACACGCTGGAGGAACTCAGCAGCTCGGGCAGCATCCGTGGAAACGATGAGTCAATGTTTCGGGCCAGAACCTTTAGTCAGGACTGAAGAGGGAAGGGGCAGAGGCCCTATAAAGAAGGTGGGGGGAGGGTGGGAAGGAGAAGGCTGGTAGGTTCCAGGTGAAAAACCAGTAAGGGGAAAGATAAAGGGGTGGGGGAGGGGAAGCAGGGAGGTGATAGGCAGGAAAGGTGAAGAAGGAATAGGGGAAAACACAATGGGTAGTAGAAGGAGGCGGAACCATGAGGGAGATGATAGGCAGCTGGGGGAGGGGGCAGAGTGAAATAGGGATAGGGGAAGGGAGGGGGAGGGAATTACCGGAAGTTGAAGAATTCAATGTTCATACCAAGGGGCTGGAGACTACCTAGACGGTATATGAGATGTTGCTCTTCCAACCTGACTTTAGTCTCATCATGGCAGTAGAGGAGGCCATGTATGGACATATCTGAATGGGAATGGGAAGCAGAGTTGAAATGGGTGGCAACCGGGAGATCCTGTCTGTTGTGGCGGACAGAGCGGAGATGCTCGAAGAAGCGGTCCCCCAATCTGCGTCGGGTTTCACCAATGTAGAGGAGGCCGCACCGGGAGCACCGGATGCAATAGATGACCCCAACAGACTCACAAGTGAAGTGTTGCCTCAGCTGGAAGGACTGTTTGGGGCCCTGAATGGTGGCAAGAGAGGAGGTGTAGGAACAGGTGTAGCACTTACGCTTACAGGGATAAGTGCCGGGTGGGAGATCCATGAGGAGGGACATGTGGATCAGGGAGTCGCGGAGGGACCGATCCCTGTGGAAAGCGGAGAGGGGTGGAGAGGGAAAGATGTGCTTAGTGGTGGGGTCCCGTTGAAGGTGGTGGAAGGTGGCGGAAGTTGCGGAGGATCATGTGCTGGATCCGGAGGTTGGTGGGGTGGTAGGTGAAGACAAGGGGAACTCTGTCCCTGCTGTGGTGGCGGGAGGATAGGGTGAGGGCCGAAATGCGGGAAATGGAGGAGATGCAGGTGAGGGCATCATCGATGATGGCAGAAGGGAAACCATGATCCTTAAAGAAAGAGGACATTTGAGATGTCCTGGTACAGAAAGCCTCATCCTGGGAGCAGATGTAGCGGAGACGGAGGAACTGGGAATAGGGAATGGATAAGACAGGGAAATGAATTGAGACAGAAGTCCTGATACTGTGAAATGGCAGAGGTGACTCAAGGGCTCAAGTGCGTTTTCCTGTTCGTTAGTTTGTTCCTGTTGACATTGTGCGGTCAGTTGGTAAAACATCCACAGCAGGACAAACCCTCTGATCAGCTTCTTGTGTAAACAATTCACCAAGCAGCTTATTTACACTACAATCACTGTTTCTCCATTTGCAATCCAGTTCAGTGTCCTTTCAGTAGGACAACTGTTCCTATCAATCTCCTCTCAAAATCATATGATATCTACATACAATATACTATATCATGTTTTATTGTTTTACAACATTGGATCTCGAGATTTAATTTGGCTTTTTTGACATTGATCAACGGAAAAAGACTCTTTCATGTCAAAGTGAAAACAAAGCACTACAAAGTGATCTAAATTAATTACAAATGCAAAACACAAAATAACTGATTGCATAAGTATTCACCCCCTTTAATATACCAAACCAAATCATCACTGGTGCAGCCAATTAGTTTTAGAAGTCATATAATTAGTTAAATGGGAGTCACCATATGCAGTCAAGATGTTTCAATTGATTGCAGTAAAAATACACCTGTATCTTGAAGGTCCAAATGCTGATGAGTCAGTATCCTGGCAAAAACTACACCATGAAGATAAAAGAACGAAGCAACTCCACGAAAACATTATTGAAAAGCACAAGTCAGAAGATGGATACAAGAACATTTCCAAGTCACTGAATATCCCTTGGAATACAGTTAAGTCAATCATCAAGAAATGAAAAGGATATGGCACAGCTGTAAATCTGCCAAGAGAAGGCCATCCTCAAAAAATGAGTGACTGTGCAAGAAGGGAACTAGTGAGGGAGGCCACCAAGAGACCTATGACAACTCTAGAGGAGTTGCAAGCTTCAGTAGCTGAGATGGGAGAGACTACGCATACCACAACTGTTGCCTGGGTGCTTCACCAGGGCAGCTTTATGGGAGAGTGGCCACTGTTGAAAAAAAACTCACATCAAATATCAGCCAGAGTTTGCCAGAAGGCATGTGGGAGACTCTGAAGTTAGCTGGAAGGTTCTATGGTCTGATGAAACCAAAATTGAGTTTCTTGGCCATCAGATTGAACACTATATTTGGCGTAAACCAAATATCGCACATCAAAAACTCACCATCCCTACCATGAAGCATGGTGGTGGCTACATCATGCTGTGAGGATGCTTCACTGCAGCAGGCCCTGGAAGGCTTGTGAAGGTAGAGGGTACAATAAATGCAGCGAAATACAGGGAAAGCCTGAAGAAAAACCTGACAGTGTGCAAGAGAACCGTGACTTGGAAGAAGATTTGTTTTCCAGCAAGAAAATGACCCCAAGCATAAAGTCAAAGTGCAGACCTCAATCCAACTGAATTTGTGGCTTGGACCATGCAATCTGAGAGTTTGAGCAGTTTTGTAAAGAAGAACGAGGAAAAATTGCAGTCCAGATGTACAAATCTCTGCCTTAAATATACTCAAGACTTGGGTTCCACCCGCCCCTGCCCACCCCTCCCCACCCCGTGGCACTGAATTCCACAGATTCATCACTCTCTGGTGAAGAAATTCCTCACCTCTGTTCTAAAGGGACATTCCTTCATTCTGAGGCTGTGCCCTCGGATCCTAAGGCCCTCTTCCATTACTACCAACGAGGTGGTATGGGAGCCTGATGAAACACACTCAACTTTTCTGGAATAGCTTCTTCCCCTCAGCCATCAGATTTCTGAATGGATATTGAACCCATGAACACTTGTCAGTATTTTCCCCTCTACTTACTTAATTTAATTTTCTTTTTTATATGTACTTCTTTTTGTAAATTATAGTTTTTATTATGTATTGCAATGTACTGCTGCCGCAAAACAACAAATTTCACGACATATGCCAGTGAAATTAAACTTGATCTGATTCTTACTGATGAAAACATCCACTCCATGTCCAATCTAAACAGGCCTTTCAGTATCCAGAATTTTTGAATGTCCCCCTATAGTCTGGGCCTGTCATCAAGACATCAAATGCTCCTCATACGTTAAGCCTCCAGGGCCTACACATCTTTCCTCAGATACTGGGGCCTAAATTGCTCATAATATTCCGAATGCAATCTGACTAACACCTTATAAAGCCTCAGCAGAACATCTCGCTTTGATAGTCTAGTCCTCGAAATGAATACAATAGGAGATTGCTAGGCATCGGTTATAACTCAAAAAGTTAACTGTCTTGCTTGCTAAAGGTTCACCTCCCCCCTCCATTTTTATTTCCTATTTTTAGATCCCACAGTTTTTGCATTAAAGTGCCTGATGACTCAGTCTTGGAGGTATGTGGTTCTTTGTGCATAAAATAGCTTTAAAATAGTTCCTCCAAAACTTCTGGCCAGCCATCTTTTCCACACAGGTTCACCATAGGCACAGGGCAGGGTGCTCCCCAAGCAAGAGGAGAGTCCACCTACAGCCTCACCACCTACCATCACTTATGACATTATACAGTGGCATGCAAAAGTTTGGGCACCCCTGGTCAAAATTTCTGTTACAGGTGGCCCCCGTTTTCCGAACGTTCGCTTTACGACACCTCGCTGATACGAACAGCCAAGCTCCTCCCCGGAACTGCATTCTAGCCGGCATTGCTTAAACACGTGCTTTATCTCGATTTATTTTGTGCATCCGTTAGCAAGATGAGTTCTAAGGTATCAGAAAAGCCTAAAAGAGCTCGTGAGGGTGTTACACTTAGCGTAACACTAGACATTAAGCGTTTCAATCGTGGTGAACAAAGTAAGGACATTGTACGCACGTTGAACTTGCCTCCGTCCACAATTCGCACTATTTACACGCAGAAAGAATTTTGAAAGCTTCGATGTTACTGTTGGTTCTGCTCGTAACAAAGTGGTCTCTCTTAGTTGGTATCCAATAATGGATAAAATGGAAAGTCTACTGCTTGAGTGCATTGATGGGTGTACAAAGCGTGGTGTTCCATTACGTTTTCTTATACTTGAGAAATCAGTCAGTCTTCTTAATAAGCTGAAACAGAAAGCACTGGACGACGGCGATGAAAGTGTTGCAAAAGTGGAATTTAAAGGGAGTCATGGGTGGTTTGATCGGTTTCTGAGGCAAGGGCAGCTTCATAGTTTAAGCAGTGGTCCCCAACCTCCGGGCCGTGGACCGATACATTGCCGTGAAGAATGCAGCGGTACAGTGGTAGTCGGAATGCACCCAGCACACCTTTAAGAAAAAAGCCGAAATAAACAAGCTAATTAATTAGGTAAATGTCGGCACAGATCAGAGGCAATTGCCGATTGCGTCAGGTGGTTATTCGTATCAGCAAGTGTTTAACTGTGACGAAGTTGCAATTTATTGGAGTCTTCCCGATTCCGGTAAGTAAAAACTACACTGTACATACATTATTTCTACTTTATATCAGCTGTGTATTTTTATGTGTTATTTGGTATGATTTGGCAGCTTCAGCGCTTAAAGGTTACTGGAGAGAATGTTTCTGCTGAGAGCGCTTCCGCCGAGAGTGCTACCATGAGATTTTCGCTGCGCTAGACAGTCCTGCAGAAAAGTATTTCTACTTTATATAGGCTGTGTATTTATCATATGGTTCCTGCTTTTACTATTTGCTATTTAAGTATTTTATGTTTTATATGTTATTTGGCATGATTTTGTAGGTTATTTTTTGGGTCTGGGAACGCTCTAAAATTTTTCCCATATTAATAAATGGTAATTGCTTATTCACTTTACGATATTCTGGCTTACAAACTGTTTCATAGCAACGCTCTACCTTCGGATAGTGGGGGAAACCTGTACTGTGAATAGTTAAGTGAGTCGAAGATGAACTGATCTCCAAAAGTCATAAAGTTAAAGATGAAACACTCTTTTCAACATTCTAAGCAAGATTAGGGTATTATTTTTGTTTTGTACAATTTTAGAGTGGAAGAAAAAGGAAAGGAGCACCATGCAAAAGTTTGGGCACCCCAAGCGATTTGAGCTCTCAGATAACCTTTACCAAGGTCTCAGGCCTTAATTAGCTTGTTGGGGCTATGGTTTGTTCATAATCATCATTAGGAAAGGCAAGGTTATGCAAATTTTAAAGCTTTATAAATACCCTGACTCCTCAAACCTTGTCCCAACTATCAGCAACCATGGGCTTCTCTAAGCAGCTGCCCAGCACTCTGAAAATTAAAATAATTGATGTCCACAAAGCAGGAGAAAGCGTTTTCAGGTAGCCCCATTTGACTGCAAAAGACCTTCAGGAAGATTTAGCAGACTCTGGAGTGGTGACGCACTGTTCTACTGTGCAGTGACACCTGCACAAATATGACCTCCATGGAAGAGTCATCAGAAGAAAACCTTTCCTGCGTCCTCACCACAAAATTCAGCATTAGTAGTTTGCAAAGGAACATCTAAACAAGCCTGATGCATTTTGGAAACAAGTCCTGCGGACTGATGAAGTTAAAATAGAACTTTTTGGCCGCAATGAGCGAAGGTATGTTTGGAGAAAAAAGGGTGCAGAATTTCAAGGAAAGAACATCTCTCCAACTGTTAAGCACAGGAGTGGATCGATCATGCTTTGGGCTTGTGTTGCAGCCAGTGGCATGGGGGACATTTCACTGGAAGCAAACATCACATCGTCTGTAAAAAAGCCAAGGATGAAAAGAGGATGGCTTCTACAACAGGATAATGATCCTAAACACACCTCAAAATCCACAATGGACTACCTCAAGAGGGGCAAGCTCAAGGGTTTGCCATGGCCCTCACAGTCTCCCGACCTAAACATCATCGAAAATCTGTTGATAGACCTCAAAACAGCAGTGCATGCAAGACAGCCCAAGAATCTCACAGAACTAGAAGCCTTTTGTAAGGAAGAATGGGTGAAAATGCCCCAAAGAAGAATTGAAAGATTCTAAGCTGGCTACAAAAAGCGTTTACAAGCTGTGATACTTGCCAAGGGGGTTGTTACTAAGTACTGACCATGCAGGGTGCCCAAACTTTTGCTTCAGGCCCTTTTCCGTTTTTGTTATTTTGAAACTGTAAAAGATGGAAATAAAAAAGTAATCTTGCTTAAAATATTAAAAAAATGTGTCATCTTTAACTTCATGCCTTTTGGAGATCAGTCCATCTTTTATTCGCTTAGCTATTCACAGTAACAGAAATTTTGACCGGGGTGCCCAAACTTTTGCATGCCTCTGTATATATGAATGTTGCGTGCATATTGAGCTGATTAAAGCTAACCTCCAAAAGGAGCCAAATTTTACTTTGTCCTTTGAGCCCTGTTGAGACATCTTCACTAATAACCTAAAGCAGAAATTGAAGATGTGTGAAACAAGAACTTCCCATCTGTCACACACTTCCTCATTACTAAGGCTACGTCTACACTAGACCGGATAATTTTGAAAACGCCGGTTTAGCGTAAAAACGATAGGCGTCCACACCAGGCATTTTTGAAAATACCTCCATCCACATTAAAATGGACATTTGGGCGAATCTCTCCTAGTGGGCATGCGCAGGACACACAGAAAACAAGCGAAGAGGAAACGGTTGTTTGTCCAGAAACATTTCCTACAGCCATAGTCTCTTCACCGATGAAAGGGACGACAGCTACAACCAAATGCAATAAGGCTTGTTACTGGGCAAAAGTGAAATTTGCTGTGACCTCATTTGTTTGCGATGTCTTTGTGTATTATTTTGCTGTATTTAACATGTGCAATAAAACAAGTTACTGGGCAAAAGTGACAATTGCATCTATTGAATGTTTGCACAAGCAATCATTAATAAAGCACCTTGTTAAATGTATAAAACATGTCTGCATCAGTGTTATCTTGTATTTCCATCCAATGTTACATTAGGCTGTTATGCATCTATTGTCAGATGTTGTTGTCGTGGTGTTGGAGGTTGTGTTCAAGAAAACAATGAAATACCGCGCTGCCGCCACCATCTGTTCCAGCACATCATGACAACCGTTTTAAAACTAGCCGGTTACCCCGTACACACTATGCTGGATATTAGGCGTTTTCAGATTTATTCACTCCGGACAGCGTTTCTGAAAAGCTCCGTTTTCAGGGGAGGAAAACGCCGTTTCAGTGTGGACGGAGGGTCAAAACAAAGAGGAAAAAGCTTCGGTTACGGATTTATCCGGTCTAGTGTGGACGTAGCCTAAGTGCAGTCACCATCTCGAGTTTCTGCGTCTCTTGTTACAAGGTGAACAGCTGCCTGTAGAATTCTAACTGCTGAAATCACAAATTCACAAGTTACTGCCATTTTGGAGGGAACCTGCCATGCATTTCCACAATGACAGAGCTCCTGTTTGTAACTTCACAGCATGGAGTCAGAGCTCTGCACTCTGAATCACACAAGACCTTCCCTCCCTGTCTACAGTGCCATCCTGGCAAGTCTCTAGCCTGATGACGGATGCTGTACAGTTTCCCTCAAAAATAAAGCTGTTCACACTGGGAGGCTGCAATTTTAAAAGTAAGCTGTTCAGCACATACTGCACTAGAAATGTGTCTCACATCTCTAGTGGTTTAGTTTCAATGTTAACCTCCAGCATAGACTGTGCGTGAAGCTTACATTTCTCCATTTAATCGGTTTCTTCCCACATCCTAGAGACCATAAGATATGGGCATCTTGGTAGCGTGATTCTATTACACCTCAGAATGTTGGAGTTCAATTCCGATGTCATCTGTAAGGAGTTTGTACTGTGGAATGCACATTTTCTCTGGGTGCTGCAGTCTCCTCCCTCAGTCCAAAGATGTACCAGTTAGTGGGTTAATTGGTCACTGTAAATTGTCCCTCGATTAGGTTAAGGTTAATTGTTAGGTTGCTGGCGGTACAGTTCGAAAGGCTGGAAGGGCCTTTCCTCTGCTGTTTCTCTGAATAAATATTTTTCGAGCAAAATCTGGCCCATCGCGTCTGCTCCACCATTCAATTATGGTTGATTTTTGAATCCTATTGTCCTACCCTATCCTTGTAACTCTTAACCTCCTCGTCCCTCGCCATAATAATCAAGAACTTATCAATCTCTGCTTTAAATACACCCAATCACTTGGTACTTTGATAATAAATTTACTTTGAACATTGTAAAAATTCCTCCTTATCTCAGTTTCAGAGGTTTGTCTCTTTATTCTGAGGCTGTGCCCTCAGATCCCACTGTTCAACTAATGGAAACTTCCTTTCTACACACACTCTCCCATGGTCTTTCAGTATTTGGTGAAAATGGGTAGGTTTAATTAGCCAGCGCAAATTGCCCCTGGTGTGTGAGTGAGTGGTAGACTCTGGTGGGACATGACAAGGGTACGGAGAAAATAAAGTGGCATTAGTACAAATAGGGGATCAATGATTGGTACAGATTCAGTTGGTATTTTTCAATAGTCTCCCATGAGTTCTTTCCGTGACACAAAGTCAAAATAGGAATGAGAAGCAAGAGATTGCAGATGCTAGGGGGAAAATGCTGGAAGAACTCAGCAGGTCAGACAGCATCTGTGGAAGGAAGTATACAGTCAACGTTTCAGATTACGACTGGCCTGTTGTGTATGGGATCTTGTTATGCGTAATCTGGCTGTCCCATCCCTTTCTTGGATTGAGTTTCAATAGCAAAGTAAATGCAGCCGAACTGTTTTTGCTTCCTGCCCTGCTGACTTGCAGATAACCCTGTTAATATAGCCATAGAGGACAAACTGATCCAGGACAGATGTCCTTTAGCATATAACGGTAATCAGGTGTGATTTTACTGCAATTATTAGGTGCATAGTCAATATTACTGAAACTAGTCTCTTTACTCCAGACTTATTGAGCCTGTTGCAATAATGTTTGCCAAATGCTAGGTCAAAATGTATCTGTCATGTGTATAGATCACTAGTCCAATAACATAAAGGAAAATGAAAATAAATCAGGAGGCCAGCTAGAATGTGGTTTCGGCAAGACTGTCCTTTAGAAGCTAAAAACACCAAACAGCAGACCACAATTTAACGTAACCCTTTTAAAAACAATAATATCATTGTAGGATCAATGTAAAAGGGAGGAGAGAGAGCAGCGCGCCGCGTGTGCGCAGCCCTCCGGTGAAAAATGATATTGTATCCACTAAATAGGGGCTGTGGACAATTCTCATTTGATGGAGACAGATGTGAAAGCACAGAGGAACATCTGGAGAAGTTTCTGAAACGCCAGTTCGCTGCTGTTGTTACTGCACAATCGGGAATCTTTCGGAGGGAAAACCTCAAAATCCCCGGCTTTGCCTGCTGTTGGCGACCGAGATTGAGGTTGAATCGTTCGGATAGAGATGGCGCTCAGTACTCAGTGTCGGAGAGCTGATCGGAGGCTCGAAGTTTTCGGATGACTCAGAGTCGGACTGTGGTCAGGCATGGCAGGGAGAGTTTTTCTTCCGTCTGCATGAGATGTGGGACATTTGAGAGACTTTGAACTTTTTACTGTGCTCATGGACTTCTTCATCAAGTTGTGGTATTGTTGCATTGTTGTAACTATATGTTATAATTATGTGGTTTTGTTAGTTTTTTCAGTCTTGGTCTGTCCTGTGTTTTGTGATATCACACCGGAGGAAATATTGCATCATTTCTTAATGCATGCATTACTAAATGACTTTAAAAGAGCACTATGTGTCTTCATAATCTAACCTAAAAGTTGCAAAGTCTATAAACCATTACATAAATGCGAGATCTTCCCATAAACACTGGACAACAAAGATTTTGCTTCCTGAATACTTTTGGGTGCATCTTACAAATTTTGGGCTGCCAATCATGAAAATCGCCATGAAATTTCCTATTATGCGTCATTTTGTGAAATTGCCTATATGTGTTATTTCAACTGATAATTCAAGCCAGAGTAACTGATACCAAGATTAAGGAAGGCATTTTTGGCCCACAAATCAAGCAGGTCATCAAAGACAGGCAAATCTAAGAACTTTTAGTGGGACCAGAGAAAATTGCATGGAAGACATTCAAAGACGTTCTTGAAAATTTTCTTGGCAACTACAGAGCATCAAACTACATAAAGCTGGCTGACAACATACTTCAAGCATACAAAACCATAAAATGCAACATGTCACTAAAGATTCATTTCCCGCATTCCCATTTAGACTTCTTCCCCACAAATCTTGGTGCTGTCAGTGACGAGCACGGTGAAAGGTTTGGAAAACGGTATCAGGGTAACTGGAATCCATCAATACTGGCTGATCATTGTTGGACACTTAAGCAAGAAGCATCAGACACTGAATACAAATGAAAATCATCAAAACATTTTTAGCTTAGTTGAGCTCTTGCAAAGTGTCAGCACCATTATGCAATTAAACTCATTATATTCAATAAGTTAACTTTTTGTTTCTCCAAATTCCTATGTGATAGTTTGAAATTATATGTATTCAGCTTCAAGCAGTCTAGCATAAATAGAAAAAACTGAGGAAGCAACACTTCTGAAAAATTTAGTAGTCCAGTATAATCTGATATCATTGATTATTTGTTTCAATATTTTTTAACTCCCCCATGTTCTTTGTACTCAGTAGTATTTTGCAAAACAAGCGCCAAAATCTTGATTCACGATTCCAGGGATCACTAAAGATATGGAAATCCACATTTAGTTACGTGGTTAGAGCCACTGAGCACAGAAAAAGGCCTTTCAGCTCAACCTCGAGGAAATCTGCAGATGCTGGAAATTCAAGCAACACATACAAAGTGCTGGTGGAACGCAGCAGGCCAGGCAGCATCTATAGGAAGAGGTATAGTCGACGTTTCGGGCCGAGTCCCTGGGTTTCAGCTCAACCTGTCCATTCTGACCAAGATAATCATCTAAGATGGCACCATTTGCCCATACCCCACTAAACCAGAGGTTTCCAACCATTTTTTTATGCTATGGATCCTTACCATTAACCAAGGGGTTCATGGACTCCAAGTTCATTCCTATCTACTTGCCTTTTCAACATTGTTATTGCACCTTCCTCAACCATCTCTTTGGCAAACTCACTCCATATACCCACTACCATCTGGGTGTGAAAGGTGCCATCGGGTTCCTGTAAGTCTCTCCTCTCTCACCTGAAACCTTTGCCCTCTGGTTCTTGATTCACAGCCCTAGGGAAAAGACTGAATTTACACCAACCCGTTCTGCAAATATACCATAGAGAGTATTCTAACTGGTTGCATCACCGTCTGGCTAGGCAGGGCTACTGCACAGGATCGAAGTAAGCTACAGAGAGTTATAAACTCAAGCCAGCTCCATTGAGGGCACTAGCCTCCGTAGTATCCAAAACATCAAAGAATAATGCCTCAAAAAGTCGGTGTCCATCATTAAGAACCCCCATCACCCAGGACATGCCCTCTTCTCATTGCTACCATCAGGAAGGAGGTACAGGACCCTGGAGGCACATACTCAGTGATTTAGGAACAGCTTCTTCCCCTCTGCCATCAGATTTCTGAATGGACATTGAACCCATGAAAACTTACTGTAGATCATGTTTTTTTCTCCATTATGTATTGCATTGTACTGCTAGCAAAGTCAACAAATTTCACAACATATGGCAGTATATTAAACCTGATTCTGATCTATACCCCCCCTCATCATTTTATACACCTCTATAAGGTCATCCCCCAACGAACATAATGCTGTTAAATTCCACTCTACAGCATGAACCAAGATGCTCACTGAAGACACCAGTTAAACCAAGTATCCCTTGAGATTATTTTAAGAGGATTAAGGGAGCTTTCCCAAGTCTTTACTAGTACGCTTCTATCAAATAATATAATGAAAATTGCCTGGTTTCATTGTCATAGGACTGCCCATGGGGGCTCACAGTGCACAAATTTCCTGAATTATGACAATAGCTGTACTTTGGAAAATTCATTAGCTCTGATATTTTGACACAGTGAGGTCACACAGAATGTTAAGTAGACAGGAACACTCCCTTTTGAAAGACAGAGCTGGGAATGTAGGGAGATGAAAGCAGGATGAATGTACAGCTCCTCTCCAGGTTACAACGGGGTCCAATTCTTGAGCACTGTTGGCAAAGCAGAAAAGCAGCCACGAACAGAGTTCCCACACAACGGAAGGATGCCTGCAGAGGTGGACTGTCGCACAGGAATAGAAAAGGCTGGGAAAACATTTTAAATCTTGTTTTGCCATTTTTAACAATAAAGCTTATATTAATAAATTTATCCTGAGTTTATTCTGGGTTAATAATTACATCCTTTCAAAAGATTTTACTGCAGACATGGTTTGAAATGTTCTCAACTATTGCTGGCCCAGACAGAGCATCTCTAAATAGGATTTACAAAATTGACAAAGCATTAACATTTTGGTTTGCTGTGGCAAAATTCCAGACGGTGTCAAAAACAGTTGTCTGCAACTGTGGATAAGTTAGCAAAGCCCATGCACTCTGTACATACACTTAGTGGCCATTTTATTAGGTATACCTGCACACCAGCTCGTTAATGCAAATACTGTATCTAATCAGCCAATCACATGGCAGCAACTCAACACACAAAAGCATGCGGACATGGTCAAGAGATTCAATTCAAACATCAGAACAGGGAAGAAATGCAATCTAAGTGATGTTGATCGTGGAATGATTGTTGGTGTCAAACGGGGTGGTTCGAGTATCTCAGAAACTGTTGATCTCCTGCGATCTTCATGCACACAAGTCCTAGAGCAAGGGTTCCCAACATGGTGTCCATGGTTAATGGTAGGGGTTAATGGTAGGAGTCCATGGCATAAAAAAGGTTGGGAACCCCTACTATGGAGGTAACAGCAAATGGTGCAATAAACAAAAAATATCCAGCAAGCATCAATTTCGTGGGCAAAAATGCTTGTTAATGAGAGACGTCAGAAGAGAATGGCCAGACAGGAAGGCAATAGCAACTCAAATAAACAGGTTACAATTATGGTATGTCCGAATGACATCTCCGAACGCACAACACATCAAACCGTGAAGTGGATGGATGACAGCAGCAGCAGACCACACTGTGTTTCACTCCTGTACCTAATACAGTGGCCACTCAAGTAGTATTCTCAAGTAGTAGGCATGGAACTGGACTCTCTGACGGTGGTGTCTGAAAAGAGGATGCTGTCCGAAAAGAGGATGCTGTCCAAGTTGCATGCCATCTTGGACAATGTCTCCCATCCACTACATAATGTACTGGTTGGGCACAGGAGTACATTCAGCCAGAGACTCATTACACCGAGATGCAACACAGAGCGTCAAAGAAGTCATTCCTGCCTGTGGCCATCAAACTTTACAACTCCTCCCTTGGAGGGTCAGACACCCTGAGCCAACAGGCTGGTCCTGGACTTATTTCCTGGCATAATTTACATAGTACTATTTAATTATTTATGGTTTTGTTACTATTTAATTATTTATGGTGCAACTGTAACGAAAACCAATTTCCCCCGGGATCAATAAAGTATGACTATGACTATTCTTTAGCAGGACCTGCACATAAGTACTATACTGTTACCATGAGGCTGACGAACTGCAGGGCCTGTTTCCATGCTGTACAAGTCTACAACTTCCACAACTGACAGCTGGGCAGTGGATGTGGCAGCCGTACCGGTCTTCGAGGCAAGTGGTCCCAGGTTCGAATCTCCTTGCACGCTTTCCATCCGTAATGGGTTGAGCGTTGAGCCTGTTTAACATTTCTCTCATTGTATAGCCACAATCCCAGAGAAAAACACTCACTATTAAGCAGCATTTAAATCAGACAACGTGCATCTTATCTCGATGTTATATATGGATGTGGTTCAGGGGTTGGGAATTGCATCATCATTAATTGCATTAGAAAATGAGAGGGGGAGACCTACCTGTGCACAAAATACAATATGTGCATCAGCCAGAATTTCCTCTCCTGCTAAAGGTTTCAACAGAGCTTCCTCTTTGTAAAGACTGTTCTTTGCGACTGTGACACACCCATTCCACAGTTTCCCTCTCCTGTGCTGAAGTCAGAGATCATAAGGCCAAGGGCTCATATGCTAGTCTGCAGTGAGTCAGCTAATTCCAGCCAGCTGTTTCAACTGATTTCAGAGCCAGGCATATGTCGTGAAATTTGTTGTTCTGCGGCAGCAGTACATTGCAATATACAATAATTAAAAACTGCAAAATACAGTTAAAAATATATATACATACACACACACAGTTGCAAGAAAAAGTTTCTGAACCTTTGGCAAATACCTGGTTATTTGCATTAATTATTCATAAAATGTGGTCTGATCTGAAATGTGAAGGAGGTGAAAAAGAACCCAAGGGTAACAGCAAATGACCTGCAGAAATCCTAGAACTTGCTGAAGTCTCTGTTCATGTGTCCACTATAAGAAAAACACTGAACAAGAATGGTGTTCATGGAAGCTGTTCCTGAGTGTGTGCCTTTAGGCCTCTGCACCTCCTTCCTGATGGCAGCGATGAGAAGAGGGAACTGCTGGCAACTGGATCAATCACAGCAAGCTAAAGGTGACAGATGCACACTGCTCCTATTAGGTCACTGGTTCAAGACCTGAGCAAGTCCAGAACAACGTACTGACTGCAGTGCTGAGGAACGGGTGTACAGTTAAATTTCATGACATATATTACTGATATTAAACTCGAGCCTGTCAGTCATACAGCACAGAAACAGGCCCTTCAGCCCAACTTGACCGTGCCATTCAAGATGTGTCTCTGAGCTAGTCCTACTTTCTGGTGTTTGACCCTTAATCTCTCTAACCCTTTACTATCCATGTACCTGTACAAATGTCTTTTGGAAATTATAATTCTACCCGTTGCAGCACTCTCACTCAAAGTCAGCAAAAGCAAGAGGCTGACTATTGACTACAGGAGAAACTGGAGGTCCACAAGCCAGATCTCATCGGGGAGCAGTGGGTCAGCAACTTTAAATTCCTCAGCTAACCGCTATGGCATTGTACGCAAAGACAAACAGAACCTGATATGGCTGGCTTCTGGTAAGTCAAGTGCAAAACCCAGGTATCAGCATTCAGTTGTAAATAATGCAGCAGGAGGTGGGACATCGTGCTACCAGTTGTTAAGAAAAACAGATCATCGGGCCTCACTATGCAAAGGAGTTGGAGGATGGGTAAGCCAGGCATTCAAAAAGCCAGAAATGGTGGCAAATGTCCAGTACGTCTGCTTACAGGCTTAAAAAGACAATAAGCCCATAAGACATAGGAGCAGAATTAGGCCACTCAGTCCATTGAATCTACCCCTCCATTCCATCATGTCTAATTTATTATCCTTCTCAACCCTATTCTTCTGCGTTCTCCCAGTAACCTTTGACACCCTTACTAACAAGAACCTATAAACCTGTTTTGAATATACTCAACGACTTTGCCTCCTCAGCCATCCTAGGAATGAATTCAGCATATTCACCACTCCCTGGCTAAAGAAATTCCTCACCTGTTCCAAATGGACGTTCTTCTATTCTGAGGTTGTACTCCCTGATCCTAGACTCACCCACTATAGGACCCTCTTCACATCCACTCTTTCTGGTGTTTTCAACACTTGATAGGTTTCAATGAGGTCTCCCCACCCCCCCGCCACCCCAGCGTTCTTCTGAATTCCAGTGAGTACAGGGACAAAGCCATCAAAAATTTCTCATATATTAATCGTACTATCCAGGAATCATTCTTGTGAACCTCCCCTAAACCTTCTCCAATGTCAAGAATATCCTTTCCCAGATAAATTACTCATCATACTCCAAGTGAGGCCTTACCAGAGCCTTATAAAACCTCAGCATCACATCCTTGCTTTCATATTCTAGTCCTCCCCAAATGAGTACTACCATTGCATTTGCCTTCCGCACCAGCCTTAAGAGAATCCTGCACAAGGGCTCCCAAATCTCTTTGTACCTTCGATTTCTGAATTTTCTGAACGAGATAAAATAGTTTACGCCTTTATTCGCTCCAGCAAAGTGCATGACCATACACTTCCCAACACTGTATTCCATCTGCCATTTCTTTGCCCATTCTCCCAATCTGTCCAAGTCCTTCTACAGCCTCCCTCACGACATGCCCCTCCAATTATCTCAGTATCATATGCAAACCTGGCCACAAAAAGTCATCAATTCTGTCATCCAAATCGCTGACATATAACATTAAAAGAAGCGGTCCCAATACTGATCCCTGCTGAACATCACTTGTCACGGGCAGCCACCAGAACACACTCCCCTTTATTCTCACTCCTGCCAATCATCAATGCTCTATCCATGCTAGTATCTTTCCTTTAATACCGTAGGCTGCTTAGTAAGAGAAGAGCCCCATGTGCAGCACCTTGTCAAAGGATTTCTGAAAATCCAAATAAACAATATCCACTGACTCTCCTTTGTATATCCTACCTGTTACTTCCTTAAAGAATTCTACAGATTTGTCAGGCAAAGTTTCCCCTTCAAGAAACCATGCTGACTTTGACCTATCTTATCATGTGCCTCCAAGTACCCCGAAACCTCATCCTTAATAATGGACACCAACATCTTCCCAACCACTGAGGTCAGGCTAACTGGCCTACAATTTCCTTTCTTCTGCCTCCCTCCCTTCTTAAAGAATGGAGTCACATTTGCAATGTTCCAGTCCTCTAAAACTATGCCAGAACCCAGTGATTCTTGAAAGATCATTACAAATGCCCTCACAATCTCCTCAGCTACCCCTTTCAGAACCCCGAGGTGTAGTCCATCTAGTCCAGGTGACTTAACTACATTCGGACTTTCAGCTTCCAAAAACACCCTCTCCTTAGTAATAGCAACGAGACTCACTTCTGCCCCTAACACTCTCGAACTTTCAGCATACTGCTCGAGTCTTCCACAGTGAAGACTGATGCAAAATACTCATTAAGTTCATTCACTATTTCTTTGTCCCCCACTACTACTTCCCCAGCATCGTTTTCCAGTGGTCCGATATCGACTCTCACTCTCACTTTTAGTATCCAATTTATATTACTGGCTAGTTTATCTTCAAATTGCAGCTTTTTTTAGTTGCCTTCTGTTGTTTTTTTTTTTAAAAAGCTTCCTAATCCTCTAACTTCCAACTAATTTTGGCCCTATTGTATGCCCTCTCTTTTGCTTTTATGCTGTCTTTGACTTCCCTTATCATCTAACAGTTGTCCCATCCTCCCTTGAGAATACTGCTTCATTTTTGGGATGTATCTACCCTGTGCCTTCCAAATTGCCCACAGGAACTCCAGCTACTGCTGTTTTGCCAGCATCCCTGCTGGTGGCCCCCTTCCAATCAACTTTGGCCAGTTACTCTCTCATGCCATTGTAATTCCCTTTACTCAACTGTAATACTGACACATATGACAGTATCTTCTCTGTATTAAACTGTAGGGTGAATTCTGTTACCTTAAGCTGCCTAATCAAATCGGTTCAATACACAACATCCAATCCAGAATTACCTTTACCGCCATGGATTCAACCACAAGCTACTCTAAAAAGCCATCTCAAAGGTGTTCCACAAATTTCCTCTCGTAATCCAGCACCAACCTGATTTTCCCAATTTACCTCCATACTGAAATCTCCACATAACTATTGTAACATTGACTTAATACATGTCTTTTCTATCTCCCATTGAAATTTATATACCACATCCTGGCTACTGTGCAGGGGCCTGAATACAACTCCTATCAGGGTCTTTTCAGCCTTGCAGTTTCTTAACTCTACCCACAAGGATTCTACATCTTCCAATCCTATGTCATCTCTTTATAAGGATTTGATTTCATTTTTTTACCAATATAGCCACCCCATCCCCTCTACCCACCTGCCTGCCCTTTCAATACATGGTGTATCCTTAGTCAGATGTTAAGCTCCTAACTATGACCTTCTTTCAGCCACTACTCAGCAATCAAGACAAGATAGTCTAAAGACAACCCTGTGTTATCAGCAGATCCTGCTTTGCAGGACAAGACCACATGGGGACAATCAGAGAACACAGGACTCACCCTACCTTCAAAAGGGCAGGAGTTGGGGAAATTAAAGAGTCAAGGTTGAATTTATTGTCACGTACACAGGTACATAGCATCAGATACACAATATTCAGAAAAAATGCAAATTAAGATCATAAGATATAGGAGCAGCATTAGGCCATTTGGCCCATTGAGTCTGCTCTGCCATTTCATCACGGCTGATCCACTTCTCTCTCAGCACCAATCTCCTGCCTTCTCTCCGTATCTCTTCAAGCCTCAGCTAATCAAGAATCTATAAAACCCCTGCCTTAAATATACCCAATGACTTGGCCATCGCAGACACTGGTGGCAATGAATTCACATATTTGCCACTCTCTGCCTAAAGAAATTCCTCTTCATCTCCATTCTAAGAGGACGTCCCTCTATTCTAAGGCTGTGCCCTCTGATCCTAGATTCCCCCCCTCCATAGGAAACATCCGCCCCACATTCACTCTATCGAGACCCTCCAACATTCCCTGGGTTTCAATGACGTCACCCCTCAGAGCCATCAAACGCTCCTCACATGACTATCCTAGACTCACTTTCGTGAACCTCCTTTGAACCCTCTCCAATGTCAACACATCCTTCTTAGAAAAGGGGCTCAAAACTGCTCATAATAAGTGTAAGTTAAACACTTTTTACAAGAAAACAATTAGAACAAAACAATGCCAAGTGGTCAAATTGTTGTTAAACTGTAATGATTAGGCAAATAAAACTCTTCTCGGGCTTCCAGACAGGTACAGGTATCGATTTTAACCAACATCTCAAAGACAAACTCTGCCATCTTTATCAGGGATGATGCCTAGACACATTTAGTCCAGTGGTGTATATACCCCCATCGTCCGTCCCTCCTGATTGGTTGAGGACTAATCAACCAGGTTTCTGCTGTCCCACATTGTTCACAATTGAATTCCAGTTCTTATTTAGAGCTAGACCTTAGCCTGTTAAAATTATTTTTCTCTAGTTTTATTTCAATGTCTTCCTTCACCAGGCAGTCCCAAAACCCATTGACGCAGTACAGTAGTTTTGTGCCGAAGTCAATCCGATGACCACTGCGAATGCAATGTTCTGCTACTGCTGATTTCTCCAGGTAACCCACACAGATACACCTTCTATGCTCTTTGATACAGGTTTCCACCATGCGCGCCGTCTGGCTGATATATGCTGCTCCCCATTCACAGGTAATCTTTTAAACACCAGCCGTCCTGAGACCCAGGTCATCCTTGACACACATAAGCTAGGATATGAGCTTCCTTACAGGTTTGTGGATAGTGTCAATCCAGTATTTCTTCAGGATCCTGGCAATCCTTCTAGAAACCGTGGAATGATAGGGAGGACAGGCAGTAGCGACAGGTTTCTCCTCGTTGTTGGGTTTCCTGGTTTTTCTGTCGGCCCTCTTAAGAGCCCAACTGATTTCCTTCGTCTTGTAGCCATTCTGTAGGAACGTTGTGCATAATCGTCTTATTTCCCCGTGAAGACTCTCCAGGTCCTAAATAGCTTTTGCACAATTAATCAAAGTAGAAAGAACTGCTCTACATTGGGAGGCGTGATGGTGACTGTTATTGTTGAGGTACAAGTCTGTTTGAGTGGGATTCCGATACATGCCCGTGGCTACTGTCCAATTTCCATCGTATTAGAATGTCCAGGAACAGATAGCAACTATTCTTCTCCAACTCCATCATAAATGGAATGCTTTGATATATACTGTTCAGATGGTTGTGGAACTGTTGGAGTGCCTTGAGTCCATGAGGCCACACTATGAAGGTGTCATCAATATACCTGAAGAAACATTCTGTGGGGGGGGGGGGGGGGAGATGAACTCAGAGCCCTCTCCTCAATGTCCTCCATGTAGAAATTAGCAATAGCTGGCGGCAAGGGTCCACTCGTCCATTTGTTCATAGTAGATCCCCTTATAGAGGAATTACGTCGATGTAAGGGTGTGTTCAAAAAGGTCAATAGTACCCGTATCAAACCTTGGCCTCAGAAGAACCAAGCTGTCCTTAATGGGAACTCTCATGAACAGGGACACCACTTCAAAACTGACCATTATGTCCTCCTGAGTCAGCTAGATGTTGGATATCATTTTTACAAAGTCGGTCAAATTCGTGATGTGATGCTCACAGCCACCAACGAAGGGGGACAAGCATGGTCATTAAATGCTTAGCAAGATAGAAATCAGAGAATCTATCGCACAGACGATAGGCCTTGGGGAGGAGCCCTCCTTGTGTATTTTAGGGAGTCCATAAAGTCTTGGTGGTAACGGTACCAAGGTTAATACCATCCACAAACCCACAAGGAAACTAAAAATCCCAGTTTATGCAGGTCAACGATAACCTGGGGCTCAGAATGGCTGGCATTTACAGGATTCCCTGTGAATGCGGAGCAGTATATATTGGCCAGACGGGGCACACAATGGAAACCAGTATCAAGGAGCATAGGAGAAGTGACCGTTTCGGTTACATGGAGAAATCAGTGGTAGCAGAACAGTGCATTTGCAATGGCCTAAGATTGACTTCGATGACATAAAACTACCGTGCCGCGCCAATGGCTTTTGGGATCGTCTGATCAAGGAAGCCACTGAAATAAGACTAGAAAATAAGAATTTTAACAAAGATGACAGTCTCGCTCCAAGTAAGAACTGGAATTCAATTATAAACATAAGAACATAAGAAAAAGGAGCAGGAGTAGGCCATCTGGCCTATTGAGCCTGCCCCGCCATTCAATAAGATCATGGCTGATCTGTCTGTAAACTCAGCTCCATCTACCTGCCTTTTCCCTGCAACCCTTAATTCCCTTACTATGTAAAAACCTACCTAACTGTTTCTTAAATATATTTAGTGAAGAAGCCTCAACTGCTTCCCTGGGTAGAGAATTCCACAGATTCACAACTTTCTGGGAAAAACAGTTTCTCCTCATCTCCATCCTAAATCTTCTCCCCTGAATCTTGAGGCAATGTCCTCAAGGTGGGACAATGGAAACCTGATTAACCAATCGAGAGGGACAGACGACAGGGGTGTAAACACCACCAGACTAGACATGCCCAGGCATCATCCCTGATGAAAACGGCAGAGTTTGTCATCAAAACATTGATTAAAATCAATACCTCTACACGGCTGGAAGCCCGAGAAGTATTTATTCGTCATGTACACCAGAAAAGCACTGGATCTTTTTTGTGGTGATTAGGTTTTTGTCAAATGGTTCAAGAACTAAACAAAGGGAAATAGCTATTCTTGAACCAGATGGTGTGCCACACAGCATGGAAACAGGCCCTTCAGCCACTGATTCCTGCTGATTGTCAAATATCCATCCACAATAATCCCACTTTTGTTTATTCAACTACAAAGATTATCACTCACCTACACACTAGTCAGATTACAGTGGCCTAGTAACTACCAATGTGGTAACCAGTAAATTACAAAGTCAACCCCACTACAGGTTAATGTAAGATTTCAGAAGAGTGGAAGGATTTGTTTCTCCCATTTGAGCAAGTCTGACCTGAGAACTTCTGGTGATGTTTGGCAATGTCAGTGACATGGTGCTGCTGCCTCACATCTCCAGTGATTCACGTCCATTCCTGTCCTGACATTGAGAAGATTGCATGTCCACCCTGTGATCACACAGTTCTCCCCTCAGGATGCTTCAGTTTCCTCCCACATCCCAATGAAGTACCAGCAGTTTAACTGGCCACTGAAAAGCCTCCCTTTGGAGGGCAAGTGGTACAGAAATCTAAGGAGAGTTGATGGACATAGGAGTTGCAGAGATGCATGCAACCGGGTGACAGCTTCATCCCTCTGGCTGTGAGACTAATGAATACCATGGCACCAGCGAGGTCTTGACACTATGATTGCTTACCTGTGCCTGCATTTTGAATTATATTGTATTAACTTATTTATGATAATATCTTGGTTTATGTTTTGTGGGTGCACCATAGTCCACAGGAATATTGGTTTCATTTGGGTGCATACATGAACAGTCAGATGATAATAAACTTGAACTTAGAAATGGGACACAAGAGATCCTGCAGATGCTGGAAGTGTCGAAAACACACACAAAGTGCTAGAGGAACTCAACACACAGAGGAAATAAACAGCCAACATTTTGGGCCAAGATCCTTCATCAGGACTGGAAGGGGGCAGAAGCCAAAAGGGGAGGGAGAGAAGTACAAGCTGGCGGGTGGGTGAGGGACGTAGAGGTGATGTGAGAAGCTGGGAGGTAAGAGGTGAGGGGCAAGGTGGGAGGGTGAGGGAGGTGGAGACGATATGAGAAGCTGGGAGGCAAGAGGTGAAAGAGGAAGAGGCTTAGGAAAAGGGACAGATGAAATTGCTTTAATGGGAGATGCCCTCCCGCATTATAAACATTATTATGTGCCGTAACATATGTCATGGGTGATCATGGTCTTTGATTATCATTGCCTTTGGCAAAATTTTTGTATAGAAGTGATTTGCCATTGCCTTTGTCTCAGCCATGTCTTTATAAGACTGATGACCCCAGCCATTATCAATACACTTCAGAGATTGTCTACCTGGCATCAGTGGTCACATAACCAGGACTTAATGACATGCACCAACTGCTCATAACCACCATCAACCACCTGCTCCAATGGCTTCACATGACCTTAATCAGGGTGGGGGACTAAGCAGGTGCTACACGTTGCCTGCAGGACAGCAAAGCGAAGGAGCACCTTACACCTCCTTTGGCAGAGACGCATCTCCATCCTACCACCCACTGTGGCATGGTAGTGTAGTGGTTAGCACGTCGCTTTACAATACAGGTAACCGGGAGTTCAATTCCCACCGCTACCTGTAAGGACTTTGTATGTTCTCCCTGTGACCACATGGGTTTCCTCCGGGTGCTCCGGTTTCCTCTCACAGTCCAAAGACATACTGGTTGGTAGGTTAATTGGTCATTGTAAACAGTCCTGTGAGTATGCTCAGATTAAATCAGGAGATTGCTGGGCGGCGTAGCTCAGAGTGCCAGAAGGACATGTATCTCAATAAATAAATAAATAGGGAGGTAATTCCCTTGACCTATAGTCTATATTTGCCACTGGAAAGACATGCCATTGGATCAGCCTCTATCCACCATCACCTATCCCACCCTTCCCCTCATAACAGCTGGGTGATACACATGAAAGAATGCTGCTTTGCAAAAGCTCAGGGGTTTGGAGAAGTCAGAACCCAGCAGATATGAAGAGGAAGAAGAGGATGAGGACGACAAGACGAGGACGACGAGGACAACTATAAGGATCATTCTCAACCAACCAGCCAAATTAGAATCCCAAAGCAGTGTACATTTGGCCAGCACTTTCTCAAGTTACAACTCCCACTTTCCTTGTTGAAGCGTACCTCATCTTAGAAAGGATGTGCTGACACCAGAGAGGGTTCAAAGGAGATTCATGAAAATGATTCCAGGATTGAAAGGCTCCTCATATGAAGAGCATTTAATGGCTCTGAGCCTCTACTCACTGGAATTCAGAAGAATGCAGGGTGACCTCATTGAAAACCATCAAATGGTGAAAGGCCTTGATAGATGTGTGGAGAGGATGTTTCCTATGGTGGGGGAGCCTAACACCAGAGGACACAGCCTCAGAATAGAGGGGCATTCTTTTAGAGCGGAGATGAGGAGGTATTTCTTTAGCTAGAGAGTGGTGAATCTGTGGAATTCGTTGACACAGATGTCTGTGGAGGTCAAATTGTTCGGTATATTTAAGGCACAGATTGACAGATTCTTGATTGGTCAGGGCATGAAGGGATACGGGGAGAAGGCAGGAGATTGGGGCTGAGAGGGAAAATGGATCAGCCATGATGGAATGGCAGAGCAGACTCAATGGGCCAAATGGCCGAATTCTGCTCCTATATCTCATGGTCACATGTAATGCTTCCACCAACCAGTCCCAACCTCCCTAACAAGTTCTACCCCTTGCCCCAATTGTTTCTATTGTTCAGAGTAAAATTTTTTCCAATTCTGCTCCTATATCTTATCTTATTACAGTTCTCCAGAGCCCTGTAAGACATTTTACAATCATTATGCCACCACTATTTGCTGATGTTAAACCTTACATTGTTGACTGAATATTCACAGCACTGACTTTGCACGAGCACCGTCTCGTAACCTGCCTAAACAAGTATGCAAGCTTAACATCCCTTAAATAAGAAGCTTCAACAAAACAAGTATTTTTTTCCCAGGATTTTCCTCTTATTTTAAAAATAGACTTTTCAGCTTGGCACTATTCTTTAGGTTAAATTGGAATCCAGAAACTTGTGGAGCCCATGGTGACCTCAAAAGGAATTCAGCGAGACAGGTTTGGCAGTGTAAAATATTAAACAATACTGGCTGTGTGTTAGTAGATGGGAAAAACTCTACGGAGGAGGTGCTTGTATCTGCCAGAGTTTACAAAGGTGAAATGGAACACACAGAAAATGCTGGAGGAACTCAGCAGGTCAGGCAGCATCTATAGAAAAGATGTTTGTTGACATTGCAGGCCAAGACCCTTCTTCAGGAGTGGGAAAAAAAGGGGGAAGACAGTAGAATAAAAAGGTGAGAGGAGAGGAAGGAGGTTAGCTAGAAGGTGATAGGTGAAGCTAGGTGAGTGAGATAGGTCAAGGGCTGGAGAGGAAGGAATCTGATAGGAGAGGAGAGTGGACCATAAGAGAGATGGAAGGAGGGAGGAAGTAATGGGGAGGTGATAGGCAAAGGAGAACATGCAGGACAGACAAAGGAGAATCAGTGGACATCGTGTACTTGGATTTTCAGAAGGTCTTTGACAAGGTGCCACACATGAGGCTGCTTTAGTTAAGAACCCATGCATTACAGGAAGATACTAGCATAGATAAAGCATTGGCAGATTAGCAGGAGGCAAAGAATGGGAATAAAGCGAGCCTTTTCCGCATGGCTGCCGGTGACTAGTGGTGTTCCACAGGGGTCGGAGTTGGGACCACTTTTTTTTTTATGTTATATGTCAATGATGTGAATGATGGAATTGATGGCTTTGTCACCAAGTTTGCGGACAATATGAAGATGTGGAGAAGATGTTTCTTTTTGTGGGGGAATTCAGAATCATGGGTCACTTGGAAAAAAGAGGTCAGCCATTTTAAGGCAGACATAAACAGAACAGGAACTTCAGTTATTGATGACTTTGCCAAACAGCATGCCAAATTTAAAAATATTTTCTCTCATAGAGTCATAAGATTTTGGAACACTCTTCCCTTTAGGGAGGTGGGAGCTGAGGTTTTAAATACTTGTAATGTAAAAATAAGCAAGAAGTTACCACAGCGAAGCACACATTCTTGTCTCCCTGAAATATTATCTTACTAGGCCTAGTCCAGCTTTAGATTGTATATTATTGAACTGCTCACAGAAAGATGACTGCTCTTGTGAAGACTTAAAGTAGAATATTATGTAATGACCAGAAGGGCAGAGAGTGAGAGCAAAAGATTAGGGTGGGGTGAAAAAGTCCAAAAGTTTGAGGAAACCAAACGATCTGAGTGAAATAGAGACAGGCACAGGGGTGGTCAGATAGGAAGCAAGTTGAGGAGCATCAGTAGGAAAGGATTTGGTGACATTTTGGGTCAAAACCTCATACCAGGGTGTGGTGAACCTTTTTGAGAATGTATGCCCAAATTGACGATAACCTAAAAGATTCTCTTGCATGCCATGAACACACAGTATCATTGATAAGTAACAATTATGGACTTCAAGGAAAAAATATGTATTTATTGTTTTACTATTAATAAAAGTATAACAGAGCCAGATGGAATTCCACATTTTAGATAAGACCATAAAACATAGAAGCAGAATTAGGCCATTTGGCCTATCAAGTCTGCTCCACCATTCAATCATGGTTCATCATTTTCCCCCTCCTCAGCCCCACTCCCCGGTCTTCTCCCTGCAACCTTCGATGGCATTTCCAATCAAGAACTTATCAAGCTCTACCTTAAATACAGGCCTTCAAAGCTGTCTGAGGTAATAAATTCCACAAATTCACCACCTTCTGCCTAGAGAAACATTGAAACATAGAAACATAGAAAATAGGTGGAGTAGGCCATTTGGCCCTTCGAGCCTGGACCGCCATTCAGTATGATCATGGCTGATCATCCAACTCAGAACCCCGTACCTGCCTTCTCTCCATACCCTCTGATCCCTTTAGCCACAAGGGCCATATCTAACTCCCTCTTAAATATAGCCAATGAACTGGCCTCAACTGTTTCCTGTGGCAGAGAATTCCACAGATTCACCACTCTCTGTGTGAAGAAGTTTTTCCTCATCTCAGTCCTAAAAGGCTTCCCCCTTAACCTCAAACTGTGACCCCTCATTCTGGACTTCCCCAACATTGGGAACAATCTTCCTGCATCCAGCCTGTCCAATCCCTTTAGAATTTTATACATTTCAATCAGATCCCCCCCTCAATCTTCTAAATTCCAGAGAGTATAAGCCTAGTCGATCCAGTCTTTCATCACATGAAAGTCCTGCCATCCCAGGAATCAATCTGGTGAACCTTCTTTGTACTCCCTCTATGGCAAGAATGTCTTTCCTCAGATTAGGGGACCAAAACTGCACACAATATTCCAGGTGTGGTCTCACCAAGGCCTTGTACAACTGCAGTAGTACCTCCCTGCTCCTGTACTCGAATCCTCTTGCTATGAATGCCAGCATACCATTCGCCTTTTTCACCGCCTGCTGTACCTGCATGCCCACTTTCAATGACTGGTGTACAATGACACCCAGGTCTCGTTGCACCTTCCCTTTTCCTAATCGGCCACCATTCAGATAATAATCTGTTTTCCTGTTCTTGCCACCAAAGTGGATAACCTCACATTTATCCACATTAAATTGCATCTGCCATGAATTTGCCCACTCACCTAACCTATCCAAGTCACCCTGCATCCTCTTAGCATCCTCCTCACAGATAACACTGCCGCCCAGCTTCTTGTCATCCGCAAACCTGGAGATGCTACATTTAATTCCCTCGTCTAAGTCATTAATATATATTGTAAACAACTGGAGTCCCAACACTGATCCTTGCGGTACCCCACTAATCACTGCCTGCCATTCTGAAAAGGTCCTGTTTATTCCCACTCTTTGCTTCCTGTCTGCTAACCAATTCTCTATCCACATCAAAACCATACCCCCAATACGGTGTGCTTTAAGTTTGCACACTAATCTCCTGTGTGGGACCTTGTCAAAAGCCTTTTGAAAATCCAAATATACCACATCCACTGGTTCTCCTCTATCCACTCTACTAGTTACATCCTCAAAAAATTCTATGAGATTCGTCAGACATGATTTTCCTTTCACAAATCCATGCTGACTTTGTCTGATGATTTCACCGCTTTCCAAATGTGCTGTTATCACATCTTTGATAACTGGCTCTAGCATTTTCCCCACCACCGATGTTAGGCTAACCGGTCTATAATTCCCTGGTTTCTCTCTCCCTCCTTTTTTAAAAAGCGGGGTTACATTAGCCACCCTCCAATCCTCAGAAACTAATCCAGAATCTAAAGAGTTTTGAAAAATTATCACTATTTCTCCGCATCTGTTTTAAAGGGACATCGCTCTATCCTGAAGCTGTGCCCGCCTGTCCTAGACTCCCACACCATGGAAAACATCCTTTCCCCATCTTCTCTGTTTAGGCCTTACAACATTCGAAAGGTTTCAATGAGATCATCCTTCTAAATTCCAACAAGTACAGACCCAGAGCTATCAAACATTCTTCATATGATAACTTTTTCATTCCCAGAATTATCCTTGTGAACCACCTCTGGAGCCTCTCCAATGCCAGCACATCTTTTCTGAGGTGAGAAGCCCAAAACTCTTCACGATACTCGAGGTGAGGCCTCACCAGTGCCTTATAAAGCCTCAGCATCACATCCCTGCTCTTGCATTTTAGACCTCATGAAATGAATGCTAACATTGCATTTGCGTTCCTCACCACTGACTCTATCTGCAAGTTAGGGTGTTCTGCAAAAGGTATCCCAAGTCCCTTTGCATGTCAGATTTTTGGATTTTCTCCCTGTTTAGAAAATAGTCTACACATTTATTTCTACTACCAAGGTGCATGACCTTGCATTTTCCAACACCGTATTTCATTTGCCATTTTCTTGCCCATTCTCCTAATCTAAGTCCTTCTGCAGCCTACTCGTTTCCTCAATACTACCTGCCCTTCCGCCAATCTTTGTATCATCTGCAAACTTGGCAGCAAAAGCCATCTATTGCATCATCTAAGTCACTGATATACAGCACAAAAAGAAGCAGTACCAACACCGACCCCTGTGGAACACCACTAGTCACTGGCAGATAACCAGCTCAAAAATTAATATTTTGAAAGGACATTTGATAAGTAACATCGTTCCTAAATAGTATTGTCATTGTAACCATTTACTACCCAAATATGATGTGCACACCAGATCTGCGAGGTTTTCAAAGTTATCATCCAATGTCACGTTCTTGCAATTATCTAGCTGGTGCTTAACATTTCCTGTGAAAACATGTCACTGCTCTTAAACAAAGAACAATGCAGCACAGGAACAGGCCCTTTGGTCCACAATGTTTAAAATCAGTCGAAAAGACTCCAAAAACAAATCCCTCCTACGTACACAATGTCCATATCCCTCCATCTTCCTCATATTCATGTGCCTATCTAAACATCTCTTAAAAGCCTGCCACCACACCTGGCAGCACATTCCAGGCATCCATCACTCTGAGTAAAAAAAATTTACCTTTCACACCTCCTTTGAACCTGCCCCCTCTCAGCTTCAATGTGTGTCCCCTGGTATCAGACATTTCCACCCAGGAAAGATACTCCTCGTCTACTCTTGGTTTGTAAAAAATCATTTACCCCTTCTTTTGGCAAAAAAGATAATCCTTATGCATCTTTTTTATTATGATTGGGGTTTAAAGAAATCAAGGGGCAGCACTTCACTCTGAATGCAAAGAAAGATGTGTGCCATAGGTTGGTCACCCCTGCAATCAACCCAAGTTGTCGGCAATTTGCTTCTTCCTGCAGATGTTGCTCAGCCCATTGAGGTCCTCCAGCAGACTGATTTCCTGCTCCAGATACGATGGATCCAATTGTCAGCTTGGTTCACTTGGTGCCTTTCTCAATTCTGAGTTAGAATAGTCATGGGTTCAAGCTGCAGGCCAGCAACAAAAGCCAACTCCCCTGATTCAGGAGAAATGAGTTTTCAGAGATCCTCCAGCTGAGATGAATCAAAGCCTGATCTGCCCTCCAAAGCTCTGGATAGACAATGCCCTCCACTGGGATTAGGATTTATTGCACACGGATAGATTGGAGAAGCTGGGGTTCTCCTTACAGCCAAGTGATGTGAAGATATTTGATAGTGCTGTTTACAATATCATGAAGTAAAAGAAGGGAAACAGTTTCCACTAGCTGGATATTTAATAATCAGAGTGGAAAAAAAAATTAATGTGATTGTCAAAACAGCTCAGGGAAATATTTGGCCAGTGCAGTGTTGCAGTTTACAGAACTGCCGCCTTGTGGCTTCAGAGACCTGGATGCATTCTTGACCTATGTGGAGACTGCACATTTCCCTTGCGCTTGGTTTTCTCCCACACCCCAAAGATGTGTGGGTTGGTAAGTTCACCAGCCACTGCAAATTGCTACTAGGGTGCTGGGGAATGATAGGATCTGGAGCAAATTGATGGAAAAGTGGGGAGAACAAAATGGGATCAGATTAGGATTATTACTATAGGTGCTGGAAGATCAGCAGACTCAGTGGGCCAAATAACCAACCAGCTCAACAACTGGTTGGGATTTACAGTGTAATACCAGTGTGACCTCAGTCAGCTCCATCATGGGCACTAGCCTCCCCAGCTTCCAGCAAATCTTCAAGGAGCAATGCCTCAAGAAGGCAGCATCCATTGTTAAGGACTCCCACCACCCAGGACATGTTCTCTTCTCATTGCTACCATCAGGGAGGTGGTACAGGAAACACACACCAAAGTTGCTGGTGAACGCAGCAGGCCAGGCAGCATCTCTAGGAAGAGGTACAGTCGACGTTTCAGGCCGAGACCCTTCGTCAGGACTAACTGAAGGAAGAGTGAGTAAGGGATTTGAAAGTTGGAGAGGGAGGGGGAGATCCAAAATGATAGGAGAAGACAGGAGGGGGAGGGATGGAGCCAAGAGCTGGACAAGTGATAGGCAAAAGGGGATACGAGAGGATCATGGGACAGGGGGTCCGGGAAGAAAGACGGGGGGGGGGACCCAGAGGATGGGCAAGGGGTATATTCAGAGGGACAGAGGGAGAAAAAGGAAAGTGAGAGAAAGAATGTGTGTATAAAAATAAGTAACAGATAGGGTATGAGGGGGAGGTGGGGCCTTAGCGGAAGTTAGAGAAGTCGATGTTCATGCCATCAGGTTGGAGGCTACCCAGACGGAATATAAGGTGTTGTTCCTCCAACCTGAGTGTGGCTTCATCTTTACAGTAGAGGAGGCCGTGGATAGACATGTCAGAATGGGAATGGGATGTGGAATTAAAATGTGTGGCCACTGGGAGATCCTGCTTTCTCTGGCGGACAGAGCGTAGATGATCAGCAAAGCGGTCTCCCAGTCTGCGTCGGGTCTCGCCAATATATAAAAGGCCACATCGGGAGCACCGGACGCAGTATATCACCCCAGTCGGCTCACAGGTGAAGTGTTGCCTCACCTGGAAGGACTGTTTGGGGCCCTGAATGGTGGTAAGGGAGGAAGTGTAAGGGCATGTGTAGCACTTGTTCCGCTTACACGGATAAGTGCCAGGAGGGAGATCAGTGGGGAGGGATGGGGGGGACAAATGGACAAGGGAGTTGCGTAGGGAGCGATCCCTGCGGAATGCAGAGAGATGGGGGGAGGGAAAGATGTGCTTAGTGGTGGGATCCCGTTGGAGGTGGCGGAAGTTACGGAGAATAGTATTTTGGACCCGGAGGCTGGTGGGGTGGTAGGTGAGGACCAGGGGAACCCTATTCCTAGTGGGGTGGTGGGAGGATGGAGTGAGAGCAGATGTACGTGAAATGGGGGAGATGCATTTAAGAGCAGAGTTGATAGTGGAGGAAAGGAAGCCCCTTTCTTTAAAAAAGGAAGACATCTCCCTCGTTCTAGAATGAAAAGCCTCATCCTGAGAGCAGATGCGGCGGAGACGGAGGAATTGCGAGAAGGGGATGGCGTTTTTGCAAGAGACAGGGTGAGAAGAGGAATAGTCCAGGTAGCTGTGAGAGTCAGTAGGCTTATAGTAGACATCAGTGGATAAGCTGTGTCCAGAGACAGAAAGATCTAGAAAGGGGAGGGAGGTGATAAGCTGTCTCCAGAGACAGAGACAGAAAGATCTAGAAAGGGGAGGGAGGGAGGTGGTACAGGAGCCTGAAGACTCACACTCAACGATTCAGTAACAGTTTCTTTCCCTCTGCCATCAGATTTCTCAATGGACATATACATACACATATATACATATATACACACACATAGTTACTGTAATTTTGTTTATGTATTACATTATACTGCTGTCGCATAACAATTTCACGACATATGCCAGTGATATTAAACCTGTTCTGATTCTGATTCCTATTGGGTGTTTCATGCAGATTCAAAAGGTTTTCCAAGGGAAACTGAATGAGGAGGAGGTTGAGAGAATGAGCTGAAGGCCTCCATCTATGTAGTTACCAACCCACAGTCCTAATACACACGTCTCAGCCAGACTCACTTCACTGGAGCTGTCGATGTTGGCTCAATAAGCACTCACATCAGCCAAACTAAACTAACTGAGCAAGCGCTGGGCTATTCTCCAGCTTCACAGCAGGAACTGAAAAGCCACTCATTCACTCAACAAAGTATAGGGGGAAGTGTAACAACAGAATTTATCAGGAACAGGGAGGGATTAGTTGTCGGATTTAAGTCCATTAAAGAGCAAAGACAGACAGCTGGCTATTCGAGGGAGGGGAAAGTGTATTGTGACCAGTTACATGGAAAGTTACCAGCTGGCTTGAGTGGGCAATGGTGGCATGCAGAAGGGACTTGGCAAGCTGTAGATCGAGAGGTGGATCAAGATCTTAGTCAAGTCAGGATTGTTTGCAAATTCCTGCAAAGTGGAAAAAAAGTAGAATTGAAGTGATATCAAAAGAGTAAACAGCATATGTAGTGGTGGGGTGGAGATACGTCTCTACCAAAAGAGGTGCAAGGATTCTTTCCCTACAGGTCACCCTTGGGCAAGGTTTAGCACCTACTTAGCCCTCTAACCAGGATCATGTGAAGCCACAGGAGCAGGTGGTGGATGGTCGGATGAGCAGCTGGTGCATATCACAAGTCCTGATTATGGGACCACTGATGCCAGGCAGACAATCTTTGAAGACTATTGATAATTGCTGGTGTCACCCATTTGTAAAGATACTGCCTAGAAGGCGGCAATAGAAAACCACTTCTGTAGAAAAATCTACCAAGAACAATCATGGTCATGAGACCATGATTTCCCACGTTAAATGACATGGCACATAATGATATTGAGTTTATAGTGCAAGATCCACTACTGGCACCAAGAGCATCCAACATTCACCAAAATTATTACTGTAGTTATGTCTAGATGGGATTCAAATTTCAGTCATGGTCCCACAGGTGGAAGCTTTGCACCATCAACTCTTCATTGGTAACACTACCTCAAGAAGGCAACATCCAGAGATTCTCACCTCCCAAGCCACGTTCTCTTCTCACTGCTGCCATCAGAATGTGCAAGAGCCTCAGGACTCACACCACCAGGTTCAGGAACAGTTACTACTCCTCAATCATCAGGCTTTTGAATAAAAGGGGGTAACTACACTCATGTGCCTATCCATTGAGATGTTTCCACAACAAATGATCTCACTTTAAGGACTCTATCTCATTATCTTATGATCCCATTATTTATGTTTGCACAGTTGTCTTCCACACTCAAGCTGATCTTTCATTGATCCTTTTTTAATTACTAGTCTATAGATTTGCTGAGTATGCCCACAGGTAAATGAATCTCAGGGTTGTATATGGTGACATTGGTATTTTGATAATAAAATTTACTTTGAACTTTAATAATAAATCTGATTCTCTATTGTCTGTATACATGTAACCAATATTGTTCCTGCCCCTTTAAGTTAAAATATGTTACTCCCGTGTGTGTTCTCTCTCCATCTGTTATATCCATAATGCATTGTTGGACTCTCTCCTACCTTTCCTCTAGCTTCCCAAAGACAGCAAAACATCCTCTCTCTAATTTTCTACTTCTCATTTTTAACTTTCCTGCTTTTTGAAGCTCTGCTCAACAACCCCACTCTCGCCCCACCCTCCACACCACCAGCCAGGCTCCTTTCAGCCTTCTCTCTCAGTGTGGTTGACTTCAGATACGAGCCAACCAGTTCAGAGCATCTGGAGATGGGCAATTAACTAATAGACCCACAGGACCAACAGCCCCATCCCCAAAACAAACAAAAAGGAGGCAAAAAAAAACACAGGCATTAAATCAGTAGCTCCTACCTCCAAACCTGCCAGAGGATGGCCACAGCTTCAGAAATGGCTGAAGCCAGGTGAAGTGAATGAGCATGTGTCACCAGAAGCCGCTTGACAGAGGGTTCCTGATTCTGTATTAAAATTACAATCCCAAACACAACAATGTGAAACTATACCCTGGGTGTACACTTACAGAATCCGATATCAAAGCCACGGAGTCAGCTAATGACACAAATAATTCAAAGGAGGCTGCTCCGACCAGAAGAGGATACTCTCACTCCAGAGATGGCTATCATATTCATTAAAGAGTGTTCAAACCTTACTCTGCCCTTCCGAACAAAGTTCAAGTGGACTGTCCCACTGCAATACTCAGGAAGAACTAGCAATGCTACAGTCACCATTTAGGTTTAAGATGTTTAACTCCGGGACCCTCTCAGCTCAGTGTGGATGCTACAGAACACCAATGAAGGAAGTGGTGTTTTCCATGGGGTCCTGGTCATCACATACACACACATTCCTCCTACTGGGCCCCTTCTCTCTACTGATCCCATCTGCCTCTCCCTTATTTGATTCCATGATTCACCTTCCCCTATGGCCTTTAGTCTTTGGTCACCTCCCAGCCTCTGCCTCTATTTCCACTCTACCCTCCTTCACCTGCTATCATTTGGATTCACCTACCGTGTGCCAATTACTGCTCCATCTTTATACCGGCAATCTCCCCTCTACCTCGCAGCCCAGATGAAGGGTCTTGACCTGAAACATCAAACATCCATTTCTCTCCTGACCTGACCTGCTGAGTTCCTCCAGCAACTTATGGTCATTAAAGTTCAAAGGAGAATTTATCAGAGTATATACATCACTATATACAGCCCTGCTTTGTGTCTGCAAGTTCTGTGACAATTTGCTCCACTATGTGATGAACTAAGGCTAAGATTGTGAGCCTGCTCCGGGCTTTGTGTCTACAGACTCACTTTCGTTCTGAATGCTTTTGCTTGCTTTTATGGCTTGCATGATTTGCGATTTTTTCCTCTCTCTGTGCATTGGTCTTTTTTTTAATTGGATTCTTTTGGGTTTCTTTTTTTGTGGCTACCTAAGGAGATGAACCTCAAGGTCGTATAATTTATACATACTTTGAGAATAAATGTACTTAGAACTCCTTTCTGAAAGCTGGGCCTTGCATTTACAGATGTAAGAAAAAGTTTGTGAACCCTTCACAATTACCTGGTTTTCTTCATTAATTACTCATAAAATATGTCACCATATACAACCCTGAGATTCAATTTCCTGCAGGCATACCCAGCAAATCTATAGAATGGTAACTATAATAGGATCAATGAAAGATCAACCAGAGTGCAGAAGACAACAAACTGTGTAAAGGTGAGGGCTGATGCTTGTGCTACTGCTATTACGTGGGAGAGGAGAGGGGAGGGCTTTGGAATTCTAACATTTTCTGTCATTCATTTTTTTAATATTTTGCGGATGTCTGTGAAGAGTAGGATTTCAGTAAAGAGGAAGAATATATACCATTTCTGATATTAAAGTGAACCATTGAAATAAATAGCAATAAATAGTGAGAACATGAGATAATCAGATAAGGAGTCCTTAAAGTGAGATCATTGGTTGTGGGAAACATCTCAATAATGGGGCAAGTGAGTGTAGTTATCCTCGTAGTTATCCTCTTTGGTTCAAGAGCTTGATGGTTGATAATTGTTCTTGAACCTGGCAGTGCAAGTCCTGAGGCTCTTGTACATTCTACCTGATGGCAGCAGCGAGAAGAGAGCATGTCCTGGGTGGTGGGGGTCTCTGATAATGGATGCTGGTTTCCTACAACAGCATTTCATGTAGATGCGTTTAATGGTTGGGTGGGCTTTATCCATGATGTACTAGGCTGAATCCACTATCTTGGGTAGAATTTTCCATTCAAAGGCATTGGTGTTTCCATACCAGGCTGTGATACAGCCAGTCAATACACTCTCCACAACACAGCTATAGAGGTTTCTCAAAGTTTTAGATGCCATGCCAAACTCCACAGACTCCTAAGGAAGTAGAGGCACTGCCATGTTTTCTTCATAACTGCACTTATGTGCAGAGTCCAGAACAATATATGTAATAATGGTGATATTTCTAAAGCACTGATTTTCAGTGTAATCAATAAATCTGGTTCAGCCTTTGTGCCCAAGAATAGAGAATTTTGCAGCTTATTCTGACATTGGGAGGATACAAGACTGGTATCACTTCCTTGACTACATCAACAAGACAAGGAGATTCGGCTCTCAGAAAATAAGAATTGCCTGTCTGAGGTGGACCTTTGCAATGAGCAGATGCCAACTGTCCTGAAATGATTTTGGCTTAGTCTCATCTGCTACCCATCAACCATAGTTCTGTGATATAGGGTCTTCTTGCAAATAAGATTAACAGCATGCAAAATATACCTTCATGAAATACTATTTTCAAGAAATTTAAATCATTATATTGAAAAAAGAACAAATAAACTGGATAAAAATATTTCAAATACTTAATTATGATCACAGACCCCAAGGTGGTGGGACATTTAAGACCATAAGATATAGAAGCAGAATCTGGCCATTTGGCCAATTGAGTCTGCTCCGCTATTTCATCATGGCTAATCCATTTTCCCTCTCAGCCCCAATGTCCTACCTTCCCGTAACTCTTCATACCCTGACTAATCAGGAATCTTTCAATCTCGGCCTCCATAGCCACCTATGGCAATGAATTCCACAGAGTCATCACTCCCTGGATAAAGGAGTTCCTCCTTGTTTCCGCTCTAAAAGGACCTCCTTCTATTCTGAAGCTGTGTCTCCTGGCCTAAGACTCCCCCACCATAACAAACAGCCTCTCCACATCCACTCTATTGAAGCCTTTCAACATCCGATAGGTTTCAATGAGGTCATCCATCATTCTCCTGAATTCCAGAGAGTACAGGTCCAGAGCCATCAAACACTCCTCATACGACGAGCCTTTCAATGTTGGAATCATTTTCGCAAACCTCCTTTGAACCCTCTCCAATGTCAGCATGTCCTTTCTTAGATAAGGGCTCAAAAATGCTCACAATACTCCAAGTGAGGCCTCACCTGTGCTTTATAAAACCTCAGCATTACATCCTTGCGTCTATATTCCAGTCCAATATTTTTAATATTCTGTACATTAATATGTACAGGAACTTAGGAAATGCAGAAAATTTAGATTTTCTCCCTTTTAGGGAGCTCTGTGAACTCTAAGGATTAAAATGTCTTTCTGAAGGAAAAAAGATTAAGGCAATCTAATGGAACAACATTTATTCAAAGGTTCAGTTTATTATCAAAGTATGAATGTATTATGCAAGATTAGTCTTCTCCAGATAGCCACAAAACAAAGAAAACCATGGAGTCATTGAAAAAGACATCACCCCCACCCACACAGAAAAAAGAAAAACTCGCAAACCCACAACCCCTTCCTTGCGAAAAAAAAACAAAATAGCAACTAGAACATCAAACCCCAACCCCTTCTCTCACACAAAAAACTAGAAATATATTACCCACACAGAGAAACTGCAACAAGAAAGGAAACACAGAAAACTGAAGCAGACCAGTGTGAACTCCAGTTAGTTGAACCACACTAATAATCACATAAATCTCAGAATTGTGATAACATCTTCAGACAGCATCCAGGAGAGCCTTCCAAAGAGAGGTGGAGGAACACTTATTCCTAATGGAACAATACTGTACCAGAGCAGGTCATACTCCAGATTCAATCACAATTTCCAACACTGAATGGAGTTTGCCTCTTTGGGATGTGGGAGCAAGGTGGTTACAGGGAGAACACGCAAACTCTGTGCTCTCCAGACGTGCAAAGATATGGAACTTTGAATTTTTATTACATGAGAACAGTTACAGATATAATGGGCCAAATAGTCTCCTCTTGCATCTCTATAAGGGATAGACTGGACTAAAAGCAGAGCGTAGGAAAATGCCATGACTAAAAGTATTAAAACCATGAAGGCAACCTCACATGGACTAGAATTGCTTATCCTCATTGAAGGTGATCTAATTGAAGGTTAAATTAGTTGGAAAGAAACTACAGCTTCGGGGCATGGTATTAGAATGGATTAGCGGAGGATTAGTGTAAATGGTCGGTTTATGGTCAGTGCGGATTTGATGAGCTACTTCTTGTGCTGCGCGATTTTAACGTTGGGACATCAATCCATTCAGGAGAATGTCAGGAAGCAAATTTTCCACTCCAACATCATCTTGTTTTTTTTTCCTCTCTGCACATTGAGTGTTTGCCTTTTTTTAAAATGTTTTCTGGGGTTTCATAGTTTTGTGGCTGCCTGTTAGGAGATGAATCTCAGAGTTGAATAATGCATACATATTTTGATAATAAATGTACTTTGAACTTCTTATTGCCCAAAACCAAATTTGGGTTGCAGTGAATATTGAAAAACCTGAAATGTAGGATTGAAAGCAATACAGCAGAGCCTGTACTCACTGGAGTTCAAGAGAATGGGGGGGGGGGGCGGTGGAGAGAGGAAAGAATCTAATTGAAACCTATCAAATATCGAAAGGCCTAGATGGAGTGGATGTGGACAGGATGTGTCCTATAGTGAGCGAGTCTAGAACCAGAGGGCACAGCCGCAGAATAGAAAGACATCCCTTTAGAACAGAGATGAGAAGGAATTTCTTTAGCCAGAGAGTGATGAATCTGTGGAATTTATTGCCACAGACACTTGTAGAGGCCAAGTCATTGGGTATATTTAAAGTGGAGGTTGATAGGTTTGTGATTAATCGGAGTGTCAAAGGTTATGGGAGAAGGCAGGAGAATGGAGTTGAGAGGGATAATAGATCAGCCATGATGAATGGTGGAGCAGATTCAGTGGGCCAAATATCCTAGATCTGCTCCCATGTCTTATGGTCAAAGAGACACATCATGCCGCCAAGGCCATAATGATCGTATTAACCTTACACTTATTCCATTTTAATCTCTCCACATTACAAATCAAAGTATTGAGTACAGGAGATAGAATGTTATGTTGAAGTTATACAAGACATTGGCGAGGTCTAATTTGGAGTATTGTGTGCAGTTACGGTCACCTACGTACAGGAAAGATGTAAATAAGGCTGAAAGGGTACAGAGAAAATTTACAAGGATGTTGCCAGGTCTGGAGGACCTGATTTATAAGTTAAGATTGAATAGGTTAGGACTCTATTCCCTGGAACATAGATTGATAGAGGTAGGGTATATGCAAGCATTCCCCCCCGCCACTGAGGTTGGGTGGGTCCAGAAGTCATGAGTTAAGGGTGAAAGATGAAAAATGTAAGGGGAACACGAGAGGAAACTTCTTCAATCAGAGGGTGATGAGAGCATGCAACGAGCTACCAGCACAAGTGGCACATGCGTGCTCAAGTTCAACGTTTAAGTGGTCCAGATAGGTACGTGGATGGTAGGGGTATGGTGGGCTATTGTCCTGGTGCAGGTCGATGGAAGTAGGCAGTTTAAGTGGTTTCGGCATAGATTTAATGGGCCAAAGGGATCATTTCTGTGCTGTATTTATCAATGACTTTATAATTAACAGGTTTTATCAATCACATACACAACCTGGGCACTTTATTATGGCTAATCAACCTACCAACATGCACATCTTTGGTACAGGGGAGGAAACACGTGTATCCACAGGGAGAACGTGCAAACTCCATTGGTTATCGCTTGTCAGTGAATCAACCCTGTAGGAGCCATGTATCTGTTCTCTATTTCCTTTGCATTCTGTGTTGCACGTTTATTATGGCAACTAGTCACATTAGTGGGTGCGTGCTAAAACCAAAGGGAATAAATTATGCATTCTTGCTTACTTATTTCATGGCAGTTTGTGGCTTGGGACCACTTTGATGACCACTTAATATCGCCAATTGCTAATAAAGGATCAAAATAAGGAACTCGACTCTTTGGAGCAATCATTTCATTGCAGCTGAGAGGGTGTCCTTCAAGTTTATCAATCCCGTGGCGGTCGCAGGCTAGTGGAAACTGTTTGGTTTTGATTTTGCATTAGTTTTTGCCACTACAAATCCATAAGCTGAAACTAAACTGGCAATAGTCTAACAAGCAAGGCAAATAGAGGGACAGAATGAGTTCCTGCTTTCCTTGTGTTCCTCACTCACTATGCCATTTCATACATCAAGGTTACATCAAGGCAAACTCTGGGTAAATGTTGCAGAGGGAAAAAGATCACCTCATTAGCAAACTACGAATTCCAAAAACAAGGTCCTGACCTTGATTAATGTTTGGTGAGAGTCGAAACAGTGGAAACTCCTGCCTGCATGGCCCAGGAGGACTGATTATTCCTTGGTACTGTGCAATGGTTCACCCAGTTTGGGGAGATCTACATTCTTCTGTTTTTAATGATCACAAATCTATGACGCCCCTCCCCCAGCAGTGTTAAATGATCGCAGAGGTCTCCCACCACGTTCTGTGCTCACCTCATTGCCATGCAACTGAAGGAATTCAATTTCCTGTTCAGTAAAGGTTGTCATGGAGATGGACTTCACTCGGTGAGGGGGATTGAGGCCTCTCCTACAAACACAAAAAAAAAAAGACCTTTCAAGAAATATATTACATAATCAGCTCATGGGAGAAAAGGTCACCAAAGCTGTTTCCAAGAGTTTCGAAAATCACCTTACACTGCATTTAGTAATACACACAGACCCTCACAACTGTCCAATCTTTGCTCTTTTCCCACTCTCAGCTTGTGCTCTAGAATGCGTCCTTTTTAAATTTTTGTTCTGTCTCCCAACATTGCTGATGGTCTGTTAGCTGCAATAAGAATCACTATCAAAACCTCTCTCTGAGCCTGAATATGGCATCGGCACCTCCAAAAGCAAACAAGTTGGTGTCACACATGATATGATTATTTTACACTGCAGTCTGTGGGATCTTGCTGTGCCCAACTGAGGTAACACTTTAAAGATTAAATGGGGTATGAGGAGTATAGATTGGGTAAATGCAAGCAGGCTTTTTCCACTGAGGCTGGGTGGGACACAACCAGAGGTCATGGGTAAGGGTGAAAGGTGAAAAGTTTAAGGGGAACATGAGGGGAAACCTCTTCACGCAGAGAGTGGTGAGAGTGTGGAATGAGCTGCCAGCGCAGTTGGTGTATGCAACTTTGATTTCAATAATTAAGAGAAATGTGGATAGATACATGTACGGTAGGGGTATGGAGATCTACGGTCCTGGGGCACATCAATGGGATGAGGCAGTTTAAATGGTTTGGCACGGACTGGATGGGCCAAAAGGCCTGTCTCTGTGCTGTACTATTCTATGATTCTATTAAAGCAGCATTTTGGAAGTAATTCCACAATTGCAAGATATTTTAGCATGGCCCAGGAATGTAAAACTATATGTAATTGCAAGTATGTTCTTCTTTTCCCTTTTTGCAAAAAGGGGAAGTGTTTTAAATAAGCCCAAGGTATTCACAAACCTACTAACACACTTCCAAGTCATCTGAGATGTACACTTGTGTTTAAGATATAATGGCCTTTCAAACCCCAAATTTCATGGACAAATCTCCATGTTGTTGTTTAGGCAACAAAACTGGCAAGGAGCTGTGATACATGTACAACCAGTTAATCTGGTTTGCTGGTTATCCAAGATACTGAAATAAACTGGTATCGGTTTATTACTGGTTTTGGTTTATTGTTATCACATATACCAAAATAGAGTGAAAAGCTTATCTTGCATACAGTTCATACAGAGCAAATCATTTCTCAGGGTATTGAAGTAGGAGCAGGTAAAGCAATAATAATGCAGAATAGAGCAATAAAAAAGCTATGGAGAAAATGTGGTGCAGGTAAACAATAAAGTGCAAGATCAAAATGAGATAGATTATGAGGTCAAGAATCCATCTTGCAATTGCAAGGTCTCTCCTGACTTTTGAACTCAAAATACCCAGGTTGTTCTTAAAATAAAGGGATCTTTAATCAACTTAGGTAGGGGCCTTTGATTATCGCAAATAGTTTGTAACTTCCCTTTGGACTTGAAGCCAACTGGATGAGGCAGAAGCGAGGTGAGGCAAGGCAATGGGTCCATCACCAAGAGCAAGGAAGACCCAAGGTTCAATCGACTTAGGCACCGAGCCAAATTGGAAAGGTCAGGTACAAGCTGAATAGAGGCAGTGGGGCCCAAGTCCCAGAGCATATCAAGACAACTGAACTCTATGTTTGGTCGACAGTTTAGGCTCGTCTCTGAGCAAAACTAAGGGTCTGTGGACTTCAGTTCAGAACTCTATTTGCTTGTATTTATTGTTTGTATGATTCATTTTTTTTTCTCTGCACAGTGGGTGTTCGACTGTCTTTTTTTTATGGGTTTCTTTGTTTCACGGCTGCCTGTTAGATGAATCTCAAGGTTGTATGATGTAAAAATACTTTGATAATAGATGTATTTCTGAACACCTTTCTGAAAGATGGGCCTCGCATCTACAGTATGTGGCACTCCTACTCTGCATAAAAGAACACAAAAAGCTGCACAGAGTAGTGAGCTCTGCCCAATACATCATGGGTATCCCTCCCCTCCATTGGTGATATTTACAGAGGCTCTGCCTCAAGAGGGCAACATCTAAAGATCTAGGCCATAATATCTCCGTGCAGCTACCATCAGGCAGGAGGCACAGAACCATGTACAGAACAAATAATATCTCCGTGCAGCTACTATCGGGCAGGAAGCACAGAAGCCTTAAGTTCAAAAACAATTAAGGTACTTCCCTTCAACCATTTGGTTCTTGAACAAAAGTGCACAATCTTCACCACTACCTCAATATAGCCACTCTATTATCACCTTGCTCTGCAATTAACTTTTTTTTAATTCTTTGTTCTTTCTTGTAAAATCAATTTGTATAATTTGTATTTAGAACATAGAACAGTACAGCAGCGGCCTTTCAGCCTACAGTGTTCTGTCGAACTAATTCAACAAATGACACTTAATTAATCTAACCCCTCTTCCCCGCACATATCCCTCCCTCCTCTGCATACTTGTGTGTGTGGCTATCGAAGAGTCTTTTAAAAGCTTCTTTGTTAGATGCCTCAACCACCACCCCGGCACTATATTCCAGACCACCATCAATGTAAAAACTGCCTTTGTAATTCCGTGCACTGACCTTAAATACATGCCTCTAGATATTTCAGTCCCGAAAAATATTGTTTATTTATCGAGGCACAATGCAGAATAGGCTTTTTTGCCCCTTTAAGCCACAATGCACCACCCAGCAACCAATTTAACCCAAGCCTAATCACAGGACAATTTACAATGACCAATTAATCTACCAACTACTGGATAATTTAACCTGTATAATTTTATAAATGTCCATCAAGTAATTCCTCAGCCTCTACTGTTCAAGAGAGAACTTCCTCAGTTAGTCAAACCTCTCCCGATGGTGCTGTCTCCAATCTAGGAAGTATCCTGACAAACTGCCTCTGCCCCCTCTGCAAAGTTCCCACATTCTCCCTACCTGACCAGAATTCAATACAATATTCTAAATGTCATCTAATCAGAGTTTTATAAAGTTGTAACGTATCAAAATCAGGTTTAATATCACTAGCATACATTATGAAATTTGTTGTTATGTGGTAGCAGTACACTGTAATACTTAATAAGAACTGTGAATTACAGTAACTATATTAAAAAGTTAAACTGAATTAGTAGTGTAAACAAAAGGGTAAAAAAGTAGTGAGTTGTGTTCATGAGTCCAGTATCCATTCAGAAATGGACGGCAGAGGGGAAGAAGCTGTTCCTGAATTGTTGAGTGTGTGCCTTCAGACTTCTGTACCTCTTTCCTGATGGTAACAATGAGAAGAGTGCATGTCCTTGGAGTCCTTAATGATGGATGCCACTTTTCTGAGGCACACCTCCTAGGTACAATGGAGACCAGTGCCCCTGACGGAGCTGACTAATTGTACACCTCTTTGCAGCTTATTTTGATCCTGTGCACATACCAGATGGTGATGCAGCCAGTTAGGATGCTCTCCATGGTACAGCTGTCAAATTTTACAAGTCTCTTTCGTGACATACCAAGTCTCCTCAAACTCCAAATTAAATATAGCCACTGCCGTGCCTTCTGTGCAGCTGCAGCGATATGTTGGGCCCAGGGTAGAGATACTTAGAGATGTTGATACCCAGAAATTTGAAATTGCTCACCCTTTCCACTTCTGAATCCTGGCTCTTGAACTCAATTTCTCGACTGCTGAAGGCAGCATGCCGTATGCTTCGTTTACCATCCCATCAAGCTGTGCAGCCACTTTTAGGATGTCAACCCAAGATCCCTCTGTTTACCTATGCTGTTAAGGATCCTGTCGTTTAAATTGTCCACCCTTTTATGTTGGATTCCGCAAAGTGCAGCACCTCACATTTGCCTGGATTTAACTCCATCTTCAACTTCTCCACCCATATCCACAACTGATATATATCCCACTGAATCATTTGAATCAGAATCAGGTTTAATATCACTGGCATAAATTGTGAAATTTACTACTTTGCACTCAGACCCAGCATAGCACTGATTCATTACAACACGGTTATTCAATTCTTTATTGAAATCTTGAAAATGACAAAAATTCCTTCTAAACAACACTTAAAACTTCTCAAGAGTGGCCACCATTACAGTAAACATTCAATCAGCAAATAAGAGTGCTTTACATATGCTCTGAGCTACTCACAGCCAATAACACATTAGTTCACACTCTGCCTCCCCCACGTGTGTAAACATTCTTGCTCCTTGACCAATTTATCATATTTTTTTCCATCCATAATGTTTGGAAAACTGCCTGCAACTTCCAGTGAGGGTAGTACATCCATGATGTCTAGAAAAACCATTAGCATGAACGGTGAGAGCCTTGATAATGAAGAGCTTCGAGAATTGGCAGAGCAACACATCCTAAGTGAATCTAAGGACATTGGTGGAAAACAGGAAACACCAGCAAGAAACCTCACCACAAAGTTCCTCAGCACCAGCATTACCATGATCACACAAATCATGGACCAGTTCATCGATAGTGACCTTGACTGGGAATGAAGCAATAAGGCAAAGAGGAGTGTTCTCGACACGATTTTCTGCTACTGAGAACTGCTTCATGAGAAGAGACTTAAGAAAAGGCAGTCAAATCTCAATGCCCAATAGAAGAAGAAGCCAAGGTTAGAGGACCCGCAGCTTGGTCCCCCTCGGAAATGTAACCACCACCCACTTCCTTCCACTGCTGCTGCTCCACTGATATACGGGTTAGGCCTATTTGTGTATTTGTCACTCCTCGAATTACTGTGTAAACATAAAATAATGTATCTCAAGTTTGATTTTTTTAAAATCAGGCACACATGTCCATTTACGTAATGTTGTAATGACCCCGCATAGCGCTCCACCTCCAAGGAACTCATCCTCAGAGTTAAGCAGGGTCTGAATGTACATAATAATAGAGGGAAAATGAATTAAGGAATACATATTAAATAAGTAAATTAAATAAGCAGTGCAAAAATAGAACATCCACTGCTCTCCCTTCAATCACATCCTCAAAGAACTTCCAGGTTTAACCCCTGCTTTTCCTGTGAATGCTGTTGATATTATGTTCTATGCCTATGGTGTTGCTGCAACTCAGCTTTTCATTTCACCTGTGTTTAATAATTGTGCAAATGACAATAACTCAACTTTTAAATAGTTCTACATGGTGAAAAACATGTTCCAATGTGAAGAGGTGCAGATTGTTAATTTCTTAGGCATAAACATCACCAGAAACGTGTTCTGTTCTAACCACGTAGATCAGGGATCCCCAACCTTTTTCGCACCGCGGACCGGTTTAATATTGACAATATTCTTGCGGACTGGTTGACGTGGTGGGGGGGGGGGGGGGGGAGGTGTTCAAGTAGAGTTGCCAACTTTCTCACTCCCAAACAAGGGACAAAAGTAGCAGTCAAATACAGGACACTTGCGTTTACCCCGAGAAAAGACTACCATGACTATGAAGCCTTGCGCATGCAGGTATGTGCTGATTTTATTTCTACAAATCAGTTTTGGCTTAATCTTCCCAATTCTAAGTGAAACTACACTGTACATACATTATTTCTACTTTATATAGGCTGTGTATTTATCATATCATTCCTGCTTTTACTATATGTTAGTGTTATTTGGTATGATTATTTCAAGTTAACAGTGTGTGACAGGGAATGAGAAAAGGTGCAGCTGACTCATATCGTTTCATATCGCCAAATCATATTGTTTCCTCACGGCCCAGTAGCACATGCTTTGCGGCCCAGTGGTTGGGGACCACTGACGGAGATGCAATGACCAAGAAATAACATTGGAACCTCAACTTCCTCAAAAGATGAAGGAAATTCAGCATGTCCCTATTGACCCTTGCCCATTTTTATACTGTATAGCCCTTGCTGTATTAGGAAGGCCCCGTACTTGAGCGATCGCTCTCTCCTTCTCTCGATGGAGAGTGACAGCCTGTCAATCCTCGAGACAGGGGAATTGGAGAAGCAATGCTGAGGATTGTAACATCAGAACTGCTTGTTGCCGGTCTTCACTCCCGTTGTTGCAGAAGCAACCTCTCTCTCCCCCTCGCTGGAAAGAAAGAGCCTGTCTGAGATACCAAAGTGCTGGTGTGTGGATTGTAGTTTTGATGGACTCTGGATCGAAGACTCTTTGGGGCTTCTGCTGTTGCTCGCATGGTGGGGTTGTGGGGTAGGGGGGTGGAAGCTGGTGCTTCTGCAAGCATAGGGGGAGGATGGACGATGCTTTTGCAGCTGCTTGTGTGAAGGGGAGGCAGTTTCGGGGCTTCAATGTTTTTATCGTTCATTCTATAGGGTTTCATGTTTTGTGGATGTCTGCAAAGAGTGCTAATTTCAGGCTTTATACTGTGTACATACTCTGTTATTAAATGAACCTCTGAACCTTATTATCAGCCTACACTGCACTTACTCTGTAACTAACACTATTTTCAGCATTGTCATTGCTTTTCCCTGTTTTACCTCAGTGTATCTATGCTTTGAAAAGATCTGTATGGATGGACTGCACCTCGGTACATGTGACATTAATAAACCAATTTCAATTCCAAGTCTGGGCTAGATTTGCTACAACTCCCTAACTTTCGTGAAACTACTAAAACTATTACACTATTAATAAAAAGAGCCAGATATTACTTTATTTTAAATCGATGAAGCACGGCTGTTTGTTGGAATAACCGATTCCACAAATCAAATCCACCTTTACATCAATCGGGAGTGATTAGATACACGGTTTATCTGGCAGGAAACTGCGGAAAACATTGATCCTTGGTACCTCCAACTCAGCTGCTCTGTGGGATGGAGCAGAATTACACCAAGTCTGGGACAGAGGGTGGGGTGAATGAAACCAGGCGCTGGCTGAGCTCTCTCCTGCAAGTGGACCATGTGCTCAACACATGGTCAAAGATATTTCCTGCTCTTTCAAGCTCTGGCAAGAGACGGTAAAGCTGTGAACAACAAGGTAATGAATTGATTCCCCCAACCTCATCACCTATACATGGGGGAGGGGGCGGGGGAGGGAATGGAGGTGGGCATTGTCCTGAGAAATCCATATGGAGTAGTACTTCATCTGAAGGCTACGCAAGGAGAGTGATAGCGACCCTTGGCTAAGGTAGGAGGAAAGCTAGACAAGTTCCCACTCACCATCCAGTCATCTGACATTCCGCTACAAACCACGTGCAAGTGGATTACCACTGCAATCAGGAATAGCAGTGGGAATTCATTTCTTCTACATAAATCACTACAGCACTTCAAACATAGCAATATGTGGCTAACATTCTCTAGAGCAGGAATTCCCAACCTTTTTGTTTGGCGCCAAGAACCAATACCATTAACTGAGGGGACCGCGGACCCCCTGTTGAAATCTAGGGTGATTTTCAGCTCTGCACAGAAATAGAATGAAAATATAAAACACCCCTTGGTCCACTGAGTCCACACCGACCATCAGCAATCCATTTACATTAACCTTATTTTACTCTTCCAAAGTCCTCATTGGATTCTACCCCCCACCCACACACCTGGGGGGGGAGGCCATTGTACAGTGATTCACCCACTGACCCTGTACGTGGTTGGGGTGTGGGAGGAAACCAGAGCACATAAGGGAAACACAGGTGGTCACAAATCCAATGTGCAAACTTTAGTCATTGAAACTGGTTCTCTGGGACTTTAAGACACCAAGCCCAAGAATGTGCCACTTCACTTCCTTGGGGTGGGGGGGTGGGGGAAGGGGCAGTAATCAAAAGCCTAGGTAAAAATGTAGCTTTGAAGGTGGAGGAAAATGGGTGGAAAAAATAACTAGAGAAAGGTTTTTAAAAATACACATAAGAGAATGAGAGGGGGAAAAAAAGAGCAAAATGAATATTTAAGGAGCTCAGTTGTCAGAATATCAGTATTGATATTTGGGCTACCAATCCAGGAAACAGAATTCAATCCACCACTCACAAACTGCTGCAGGAACTCAGCAGGTCAGGTAGCATCGATGGAAATGAATAATCATGTTCGGGCCAAGACCGTTCTTCAGGACTGGAAAGGAAGAGGGAAGGCACCAGAATTAAATGGTGGGAAGAAGGACTAGATGGAAGGTGACAGGTGAAGCCAGGTGGTGGGAAAGGTAGAAGGCTGGAGAAGGAATCTGATAGGAAAGGAGAGTGGACCATGGGAGAAAGGGAAGGGTGAGGGGGATCCAGGGAGAGATGATAGGCAGGTGAGAAGAGGTAAGAGGCCAGAGTGAGAAACAGAGGAAGAGGGAAGGGGGAGGGAATTTTTTTAAAACCGGGGGTGGGGGGGGAGGAGAATCGATATTCATCCCATCAGGTTGAAGGCTATAACACTATGACAACATAAACTGATAAACTACGACCAGAGGACACGGCCTCAGGATAGAGGGGCATCCTCTTAGAACGGAGATGAGGAGGAATTTCTTTAGACAGACAGCGGTGAATCTGTGGTATTCATTGCCATTGGTGGCAAGGGAAGGACAGCCTTGTCCACAAGTTTAAGTCTTTCACCCATTCTGTGAATGGGGGCCAGATATAAATCAAGAAACACTTTACTCGCTCTCAGCTGCAACACATAACAAACAAACTCCACATCACTCTCCTGACGAAATCAAAGCGACCCAGAGTTCAATGACTAATGCATTCGTAGTAACGGTCAAAGATTGAAATCAGAATTGATCCTGATTGAAACATGGATAGGACAGAAACTGTGATTGAAGTGTTGATGAGTTAGGAATGGGGAGAGGAATTGAACAATGGATGGGACCAAACCATTCAGTCACAGAAAAATACACCAGAAACAGGTCATTTGGCCCATCTAGTCTGTGTTGAGCCATTTAAACTTCCTACTCCTGTTTTCCTGCACCCAGACCATACTCCTCCCATCCACATACCCATCAGAACTTTTCTTAAACAGGCCTCCCCCTCCCGTACACTGTTCTCCAAATTAACTCGTTAAGAAAAAGAAAGGTACAGTTCCTACTCCCAACTGATCATTTTCAGGCAATTAATGTCTATCAGCATGGCATACCATCAAAGGGGAGAAATGACTGTATTGAAGCTTCCAGACAATGCTCAAAGCTCATTAAGGAAAGTCCCATTGACCAATCATAAATAGCAGAAATTGTCCTACCAGTATTGTTAGCAACATGTGGTTTTAAAAAGCACTGTGATCAAAAGATGAATGCTTTGAGTCATATTGTGAACTAATTAAATTAACTCTCGAGATAACGGTACATTGCAGACATTGGTTGCAAGTGTTTTTAGGTTCAGCTGCACAGTGTACTCTACACTTGCAAAGCATCCAATCAGCTCAGGAAGGAGTAAATAAAACCCAGATTCAGAACAAGCAGAGGTAAAGAGCATTCTAACTGGCTACATTACCGTCTGGTATGGGGGGATGGGGGGGCTACGGCACAGGGTTGAAGTAAGCTGCAGAGTTGTTAAATTAGTCATGGGCAAGAGCCTCTGTAGTATACAAGACATCTTCAAGGAGTGGTGCATCATTAAGGACCCTTATCACCCAGGTCATGCCTTGTTTTCATTGCTACCATCACAGAGAAGGTACAGGAGCCTGAAGGCACTCACTCAGCGATTCAGGAACATATTCTTCCCGTCCCACATCCAATTTCTAAATGGACATTGAACCCAAGAACACTACCTCACTCAACACACATCAAAGTTGCTGGTGAACGCAGCAGGCCAGGCAGCGAGAGGAAGAGTTAGTAAGAGCTTTGAAAGTGGGAGGGGGAGGGGGAGATCAAAAATGATAGGAGAAGACAGGAGGGGGAGGGATGGAGCCAAGAGCTGGACAGGTGATTGGCAAAGGGGATATGAGAGGATCATGGGACAGGAGGCCGGGGAGAAAGACAGGGGGGAAACCAGAGGATGGGCAAGGGGTATAGTCAGAGGCACAGAGGGAGAAAAGGGAAAGAGAGAGAAAGAATGTGTGTGTATAAATAAATAATGGATGGGGTACGAGGGGGAGGTGGGGCATTAGCAGAAGTTAGAGAAGTCGATGTTCATGCCATCAGGTTGGAGGCTACCCAGATGGAATATAATGTGTTGTTCTTCCAACCTGAGTGTGGCTTCATCTTTACAGTAGAGGAGGCCGTGGGTAGACATGTCAAAATGGGAATGGGATGTGGAATTAAAATGTCTGGCCACTGGGAGATCCTGCTTTCTCTGGCGGACAGAGCGTAGGTGTTCAGCAAAGCGGTCTCCCAGTCTGCGTCGGTCTCGCCAATATATAGAAGGCCACATCGGGAGCACCAGACGCAGTATATCACCCCAGCAGACTCACAGGTAAAGTGTCGCCTCACCTGGAAGGACTGTCTGGGGCCCTGAATGGTGGTAAGGGAGGAAGTGTAAGGGCATGTGTAGCACTTGTTCCGCTTATAAGGATAAGTGCCAGGAGGGAGATCAGTGGGGAGGGATTGGGGGGGGGAAACGAATGGACAAGGAAGTCGCGTAGAGAGCGATCCCTGCAGAAAGCAGGGAGGGGGGGAGGGAAAGATGTGCTTGGTGGTGGGATCCCATTGGAGGTGGCAGAAGTTATGGAGAATAATATGTTGGACCCGGAGGCTGGTGGGGTGGTAGGTGAGGACCAGGGGAACCCTATTCCTACTGGGGTGGCGGGAGGATGGAGTGAGAGCAGATGTACGTGAAATGGGGGAGATGTGTTTGAGAGCAGAGTTTATGGTGGAGGAAGGGAAGCCCCTTTCTTTAAAAAAGGAGGACATCTCATGAACATCAACTTTTCTAACTTCCGCTAATGCCCCACCTCCCCCTCGTACCCCATCCGTTATTTATTTTTATACACACATTCTTTCTCTCACTCTCCTTTTTCTCCCTCTGTCCCTCTGACTATACCCCTTGCCCATCCTCTGGTTCCCCCCCCCCCCACTTGTCTTTCTCCCCGGACCTCCTGTCCCATGATCCTCTCATATCCCCTTTGCCAATCACCTGTCCAGCTCTTGGCTCCATCCCTCCCCCTCCTGTCTTCTCCTATCATTTTGGATCTCCCCCTCCTCCTCCCATTTTCAAATCTCTTACTAACTCTTCCTTCAGTTAGTCCTGACGAAGGGCCTCGGCCTGAAATGTCGACTGTACCTCTTCCTAGAGATGCTGCCTGGCCTGCTGCGTTCACCAGCAACTTTGATGTGTGTTGCTTGAATTTCCAGCATCTGCAGAATTCCTGTTGCTTAACACTACCTCACTACTTACTTAACTATTTAATATACATATATACTTACAGTTTTTAATATATCATCACGTATTGCAGTGTATGCCTCCGCAAAGTTACAAATTTCACGACACATGCCGCTGATATTAAACCTGGTTCTGATTGGTAGCCCAATGGCTGAAGCTTGGAGACAGGAGAACCATCTGTGTGTGTGACTGTGAGGGACGGTGGCAAAAAGGAACAGAGCTTGTTTTGTTATGTGTTCGGATGTTATGGGCAACAAACATGTTGATGCCAGAATGTATGCGATACTTGCAGGCTACCATGAGTATACCCTTTGATTTGCTGGTTGTTAACGCAAATCTGTATGGTTTCACTGTATGGTTTTATGTACACCTGATAAATTTGGTACATTGGTCTTGATAAATCAAAGTAGCGAGTACACGAGAAGGGATGCTATGTACAAGATGTTGGTGAGGCCAAGGAGCTGAGAGGAGTTCACTCTGGACGCACTGGAGTTGTTATTTTGTTTCCTGGTAAATAGCTTTTTGTAAACATTGGCAGCATTCTTTTCACTATTTTTGCCAATTTTAGTAGGTTTGATTTTTGACACACCTAATAAACACCCTTGCACTAAAGTGCTAGGCGACTCCAGCATTTTTTCTTTTGGTCATTACCCACATATCTAACAGCATCACTTTGTAAACCTATGTTAATGCAGTTGAATGCCCCTATTGCTACCCATTACCTCAAGGTGCAGAAAATCCCATTGTACTCTAATGTATATGACAATAATCTAGCTAAACATTAGCTGCCGGTTCAACTCTCATATCTAAACTGTTGCACTTCTCCTTCTCACCACCCATTCTTAGTTCCACCAACACGCAGCATTCAGGCTCTCTTGCTCCCATAGTTTCTCTCGCCCTCCCCTTCCTCTCTACTGCTTAAAACATGTTTGATTTCTAATTTTTCTGCTGCTTTATAAGGCATTGGTCTGGCTGCATTTGGAGGATTGTGAACAGTTTTGGGCCCCTTATCTAAGAAACTGTCTGCTGGCATTGGAGAAGGTCCAGGTGAGGTTCACAAGTGATCACAGAATGAAAGGGTTAACATACAAGGAGAGTTTGATGGCTCTAAGTATAGTCGCTGGAGTTCAGAAGAATGAGGGGGATCTCCTTGAAACCTATCGAATACTGAAATTGATATTAGAATGGATGCGGAGAGGATGTTTCCTCTCGTGAGTGACTCTAGGACCAGAGGGCACAGACTCAGAATAGAGCTGGAGTTCCCAACCTGGGGTCCACAGATCTCTCGGTTAATGGTAGGGGTCAATAGCATAAAAAAAGGTTGGGAACCCCTGGAATAGAGGATCGCCCTGTAGAACAGAGACGTGGAGCAATTTCTTTAGCCAGAAGGTGGTCAATCTGTGGAATTCATTGCCACAGACAAGGTGTAGGCCAAGGCATTAGGTATATTTTGGCATCTGCAGTTTCTTGCTTCTCAATACTGATTGACAGATCCAGTCACAAAGGTTGTAGAACTGCTGCTTCCACTCCTGCTTTCTTTCAAACCACAGACATTTTAATTTTTATTTTATTTATTTGGAGATTAAGCACAGTAGCAGGCCCTTCCAACCCAAAGAGCCCGTGCTGCCCAATTATAACCATGTGACCAATTAGCCCACTAATCCACGCTTCTTTGGTGATGTGGAAGCAAACCAGAGCACCTAGAGGAAACCTATACAGTTACAGGGAGAACATACAAACTCCTTACAGACAGCAACGGGAATGTTTTATTTTGATATAAAATGAAAAATTCAGGGCAGTGTTTCCACTAGGGACAGTTAATAACTACACCATCAAAAAGGGGAAGGTGGAAGGCGAGGACAAACGCAAGAAGTGCAAATCTATAGAGGTGGAAGTAGGCTGATTGACAAACATAGCCACGAACTGTGGTCTGATTTAGCTTCAGTAGTAAACGCAGCCATTACAACATAGTAGTAAGGTATGTGTAAGATGGTGTAGTGTTTTACTAAAGCCAATGAAACACAAAGGTGGCAGCAAAGGTAGACAAGGGGGTAAATAAGACTAAGGGATGCTGCCCTTTATTAGCCAGGAAGGTTAAAGTACAACTTTATAAAACATTAGTGATGCCACACAAAGAACTGTAGTCCAGATGGTGATGCAGCCAGTTAGAATGCACTCCACAGTACATCTGTCGAAATTAGCGAGTGCAGAGATTATCAAAAAAATTCAAGGAATTTTTAAGTGACAATTTGAATCACCAGGTCACAGAGGCTATGAACCAAGTGCTGGGAAATGAATTGATCTGGGTACCTGATTGACAACACAGATATGGAAAGCTGAAGGAAGGCTGATGGGGTGAAGATATGTCTCTACCAAAGAAGGTGTAAGGCTCTCCTTCCCTCCGCCAGCCTTGGGCAAGGTGTAGCACCTGCTTAGTCCCTCCGATCAGGGCCACATGAATCCACGGGAGCAGGTGGTGGATGGTTATAAGAGCAACCTGTGCATATCACAAGTGCTGGTGATGTGACCACTGACACCAGGCAGACAATCTCTGAAGAGTGTTGATAATGGCTGGGGTCATCCGTCTTGTATAGACACTGCCCAGAAGAAGGCCACTTTTTTCAAAAATTTGCTAAGAATAATCATGGTTATGGAAGGACCATGACTGCTCATGTCACACAAAGCAGCACTTAACAAATGAACAACCAAAACTGAAGAACTCTCTTCAATCCCTTCATTTGCCCCACCCACTGTTGGAAGCCCCATACCCATCTATAAGCTGCCCTACTATGAAGCTCAAAACATACCCTCCAAATATCATCTTACTGGGGCATTCAGGGGAGAATTGAAGGAGTTGAAGACAATCTCTTAACTTCATGACACATACTTGCCATACCAGACATGGGCAATCACTTCCAATGTTCACTCCCTACATGAAGTAATACCTATATATGTACTATACAGTTAATGCAAGATTTAGGACCTCTATACTCATGCAAGGAAGGACTCATTATTTGTAGATGCCACTACACCTTTTCCATTCACTCGCAAACCCTGAGTGCATCCCTCCATGGCTAGTCTTCCAGCCACACCTGAGCTGATCAACAAAGACTTCAGGAGTAACATGACTGAACTCAACGGTCAACCAACAACGATGACTCCTGCAATACCCTTACTTTACCGTAAACCAAGGGTTCCCTACCCTTCTTATGCCATGAACCTTACCATTAACCAAGGAGTCCGAGGATCGCAGGCTGGGAACCCCTGCACCTATTTGCTTCACTGAATTGCAGAGGGAAATTGCAATATTCAGGACATCTTCAAGTCAGGAATAGCTTCTTCCCCTCTGCCATCTGATTCCTGAATAGACATTGAACCCATGAACAATACCTCACTGCTTTTTTTGTAATGACAAATCACACAAAATACTGGAGGAACTCAGCATCTATGGAAATGAATAAACAGTCAATGTTTCAAGCCAAAACCCTTCATCATGACAACTACTGCTATTAAACAACTACAACTTTTTAATTTCAGTTTTTTTTTACACACACATACATATCACATTATATCTGAAATTTACATAACATTACCAAAGCAGAGAATGCTAGGATTGTGGGCTGACAAATATAGTTAGATGCAGTACAAAACCTTTAGACATACCGTGGAACTTGGGCTGAGAAGAGGGGAGAAGGTTATTTGTACATAGAACACAAAATGACTCAGCACAGGAACAGGATCTTCAGACCAATTTAAATGAATACCTTCTGCTTACACATGATTCACATCTTTCCATTTTGCATATTCACGTCTATCTAAAAGCCTCTGCTTCCACACTACCCCCCGGAGCATACTCCAGGCTACCATACACTGTGTAAAAATAAATATTGCCCTACAAATCTACGTTAAACTTCCCCTTCCCATCTTAAAATTATTCCTTCTAGTTTGGTCGTTTGTTACATGCCATGTTGTACTGGAAAGGAAAGGGGTAGACACCAGAATGAAAAGGTGGGGGGAGGGGAAGGAGAAATCGATATTCATATCATCAGGTTGGATACTTCCCTGACGGAACACAAGGTGCAACTCCTCCAACCTGAGGGTGGCCTCCTCTTGTTCCATGGACCGACATGTCGACGGGAATGGGAATCAGAATTGTGGGCAAGAGCAATGTGGGGAACTGTCACCAGATCGCTCTTGCCTGTATATTGTATAATTATGCATACTCTTGTGCACTGTATCAGTGCACATTGCGTATTGTAAATACACGAGGGTACTTTGTAAACTGAGCCATTATACGCACTCTTTGCACTCTACTTTGCATAATTCTCCCCTCTGTACAGTACACTGTGTATATTCCTTGCTCGCTGTATCTGATCACTACACTGTGTTTGCGGCACGTTCCCCATTTACAATCTCCAACACCTTACTCTGCGTTCTGTTATTGTTTGCCCTTGTATTACCTCAATGCACCGTTATAATGAAATGGTCTGTATGGATAACATGCAAAATAAAGATTTCCACTGTACCCCCATACACATCACAAAAATAAACCACATTCATACAAAGCCAATGTTGCATATACACCCTGCCTACTATTTAGAATCAGAATCAGGTTTAATATCACCAGCATATGTCATGAAATTTGTTAACTTTGCAGCAGCAGCACAATGCAATATGTAATAATAGAGAAAAGACTGAATTACAGTAAATATATGTTAAATAGTTACATTGAGTAGTGCAAAAATAGAGGGGGAAAAAAGTGAGGTAGTGTTCATGCATTCAATATCCATGCAAAAATCAGATGGCAGAGGGAAAGAAGCTGTTCCTGAATCATTCAGTATGAGACTTCAGGCTTCTGTACATCCTTCCAGATGGTATTAATGAGAACAAGGCTTGCCCTGGGTGATGGGGGTCATTAATGATGGATGCTGCCTTTTTGAGGCATCACTCCTTGAAGATGTCCTGGATACTACAGAAGCCAGTGCTCATGATGGAGCTGACTGAGTTTACAACTATCTGCAGCTTACTTCGACCCTGTGCAGTAGCCCCACATCCCAGACAGTGAAGCAGCCAGTCAGAATGCTCTCCATAGTACATGTGTAGAAATCTGAGTGTTTTTGGGAGACATACCAAATCTTCTTAAACTCCTAATGAAATATAGCCACTGTCATGTCTTTTTTTGTAATTGCATCAATATGTTGGGTCCAAGTTAGTTCCTCAAGAGATATTGACACTCAAGAGCTTGAAATTGTTCACTCTCTCCATTTCTGATCCCTCTATGAGGACTGGTGTGTGTTCCCCCTTCCTACCCTTTCTGAAGTCCACAATCAGTTCCTTGGTCTTACTGCCATTGAGTGCAAGGTTGCATATCCATATGGATATCCAATGTAAAATTCCAATTTCCAGTATTGGAAAACTACACACCTAGTCTGTGACTACCACTTTCTTTCCCTCAGGGAGATACTAACCGAGTGGATATTCCCTTTCGACACCTACCCATTGGCCATTCTCTTTTCTATCTTCTGTTTTCTGGGAAAAGATACAAGAGCATAAAATCTCAGGAAACCAGATTCAAGAACAGTATAGGATTTTGTGAATAAAACATGTGAAAGCCACAGTTCTTTACTTCCATTATGAACAAATAAAAAGCAGTCACCTTCTACTGATGTCATTATGTCAGATATCCTCTTAAAGTGAACACAACTCAACGGCGGTGTTTGTGAATTATGTAGAACAATTTCTATTCTGAACAGTATGCATCATCTGTCACCCATTACATTACCAATTCACCAACACTGGCATTGAGAGTGTGTCTGGAGCTCCTACGAGCAGCCCAGTCTGGGTCGTAGGTGCCTTGGTTGGAACAGCATGTGCCGTTAGATCGTTCAGGGGTGTCTGACATGCACACAGTCATGTCACGATGCTCTTGGTAGTGGAACCATCCACGTCTTGGTGGGTCGGTTTCAATACTTCAGGTTTACCCTTCCTATTTACATTACCAGCCTTTTCGTCCCAATCGAAACCATGGAATGGGCCATCATAAGGGGGTTTAAGGGGCTGTTGATGTGCATCATGGTGGATAAAAACAAATGGAACCCAAGAGTGCTGTACATCATGCTGGGAGGCAGGAATAGGTGTAAAAGAATTGAGTTTACTGAGGAGGGGAGAACGCTGCTGAGACACCAACCAGGTTGTTGTGGCATCAGGAATAATATCACCTGGTACCCCTACACCAACTCAGCTGCAGAGAACTGCAGGTCCTCTTTTGGAGCCATTCTAAGCTTCAGCAAGACCCATAGTAGACCATCGTGCCAACACTCTTCCGTCAGTGAGCCTTTAAGGCAAGGGTCCCCAACCTTTTTTACACTGCGGACCTGTTTAATATTGACAATATTCTTGTGGACCGGCTGACCCGGTTGGGGGGGGGGGGGTATTCAAGTAGGGTTAAACTCACCTCAACATGTCTTTTACAGTTAGGGTTGCCAACGTTCTCACTCCCAAATAAGGGACAAAAGTAGCAGTCAAATTCTGACAAAGGGTCCCGGCCCAAAACATCGACTGTACCTCTTCCTATAGATGCTGCCTGGCCTGCTGCGTTCACCAGCATTTTTTGTGTGTATTGCCGGGACACGTGTTTACCCCGAGAAAGCCTATCATGACCATGAAGCCTTGCGCAGGCACCTGTTTTTTTTTTCCCACAAATCGGTTTTGGCTTAATCTTCCCAACTATGCTATACATACATTATTTCTACTTCAAATAGGCTGTGTATTTATCATATCATTCCTGCTTTTACTATATGTTAGTGTTATTTTAGGTTTTATGTGTTATTTGGTATGATTTGATAGGTTATTTTTTGGGTCTGGGAACGCTCAAAAAATTTTCCAATATAAATTAATGGTAATTGCTTCTTCACTTTACGCCATTTCAGCACGAAAGGTTTCATAGCAACACCCTACCTTAGCAGGGGAAATACAGGACAAGGGCAGTCCCGTATGGGACAAACCAATTTAGCCCAACATACGGGACAGTTGGCAACCCTATGTTCAAGTTCAACAGTGCGTGACAGGGAATGAAGAAAGGTGCAGCTGACCCATATCGTTTCCTCGCGGCCCGGTAGCACATGTTTTGCGGCCCGGTGGTTGGGGACCGCTGCTTTAAGGAATAGTGGACCTGCTCGCACAGGCCAATAGATTTGATACACCATGGTGTGATGCAATTTAATGCTGAGGTTCTGGGCCATTGCGGCCCAGTGGTCAGATGTGAAATGGGGACTGCAGTCGGAAGAAATAGCAGATGGGGTCCCGCCAACCAACCCAGGTGTTGATGAACACCCAAAATACGTCCACTGCCATCACTGACACTACAGGGACAACCTCTGACCACTTGGTGGTATGGGTATCGTCCACCATGATAAGGAGACGCGTGAAACCGCAGTGGTGGTGGGGGAAGAGGACCAATAAGGTCCACACTAATGTTGTCATACCATCACTCAGGGACCTCAAAAGCCCCCAAATGGTGCCTGAATGCGATGGTTAATTTTTGTCCTCTGACACACAACACAGGCTGCATGCTAGTCTCGCACCTCCTTCCCAAGGGTGCACCACACAAATTCTAAAGCAACCAGTTCCTGTGAAGCCTTTCCACCCAGATGTGAGATGCCGCAAATGGAGTTAAAAACGGTTTGCCTCCAGTTTGCAGGCACTATGGGTGAGGGCCACCAGTGAGACATCACACAGGAGAGAAACTCTTGCGACCCTGATCTTGACATCAACCAACCGTGACTCCTTTCCTCTCAGCCTGAACCTCTGGGTCAGTAGCTTGATCGGCTGTCATGACAGCGTAGTCAACCCTGCTACATATGGGATCAATGGCAGGCCGCGAGAGGCAATCAGCCACAGTGTTATTTTTCCCTTCAATGTGCTGTATGTCAGCTGTGAATTTTTTTTTCTCTTTCCAATATTTTTATTATTAATTTTACATATAAGAATACAGAGTACAAGGAAAAAAATATATCAATACATTATACTAAATCGCATATAAAGACTCCTTACCCTATATTCATATAGTTAATTAATTCGTAACATTGAAATATAGTAAATTTTATTACATAAAAAAACTAACCCACTGAAGCTAATTAGTAAAGAAAAGATTTTGAAAATAATTCAAAAAAGGTCCCCACAATGTTTGAAAGTCTTGGCTAGATTCAGAGATTGAACATCAACTCTTCTCTAAATTTAAACATGACATCACATCATGTAACCATTGAGCGTGAATAGGAGGGGCCGCATCTTTCCATTTAAGCAAGAGTGTCCTTCCAGCCATAAGAGACATAAAAGCCAAAATGTGCAAGTCAGATGATTCCAAAATAATATCCTTTCCTCCAACAATACCAAATAAAGTGGTCAAAGGATTAGGCTTAAAGTTTACTTTGAAAAGTATCGAGAAAGTTTGAGATACTTCTTTCCAATATAAAGACTCAGGCATGTCCAGAACATATGAATGAGTGAAGCTTCTCCATTATCACATTTATCACAAGATGGAGATATATCTAAATAAAAACAAGACAACTTATCCTTGGTCACATGGGCCCTATGGAACACTTTAAATTGTAGGAGAGTGTGGTGGGCACATAACCATGAAGTGTTAACCAATTTAAAAATATGATTCCAAGTTTCCTCAGAAATTGAAGTCTGTAAATCTGTTCCCAAAGATTTTTAATTTTATCTCAAGGAACACTTCTCATTCCCAACAGCATATTATAAATATTAGATTAGATCCATTATAAAAAGATTTCAAATTAAAAATTACATCTAGTAGATTCTTATCAGGACTTCTAGGAAATGTACTTATTTGAGACCGTGAAAAATCTCTTATTTGTAGGTATCGAAAAAAAACTGAGTTTTGGGTAAACTATATTTAATTGACAGTTGTTCAACCGAAAAGAGACTTCCCTCTACAAAAGTTGTGAATTTTGAAATGTAGGCCTGGCGGCGTTGCTGCTGTGCAGACCAACGGTCTGAAGCTTTTTTGGCCAACGCTCATACGAACACTGTTAAATGCCGACCCTCCAGTAGAAAGTGAAAATGGTGGATGGCCAGATAGAGACAGAGAAGCTGGAAGTCAAATGTGCTGTACTTCCTCTCAGGGTGGGGGGGGGGGGGGAAGGGAGGGCGCGGAGCTGCCGGCTGAAGGCGGCGAGTGACTGCCACATGTCTCCAACCAACTATTCATGCACAGCACCTACAGCATAGTCTGAGGCATTACTAGTGATGGCTAGGTGTGTTGGGTCATGTTCCAAAGAGCTCGTTTGGTGATGTTAAATGCTCTGGTCATGTCTACTCAAGCATGTGATTAGGAACACCGCCATTTAGGGCACTAAACAAGGGGAGCACAGGTTCAGCAGCTTGTGGAATGAAACAGTGTTAGAAATTCACCATGCCTAAAATCTCTTGCAGTGCTCTGGTAGCGTAGGGCAGTAGAAAGTCCATAATAGCGGCGACTTTTGACGGCAAGTTTGTCACAACTTCCGTGAAGATGCAGTGGCTGAGAAAGTCAATAGTAGACAACCCAATCTGGCATTAGCGGAGTGAATAATCAAGCCCATGTTGGCCTGAATACTTAAAAAGTGTGTAGAGATATGATAAGTGTTTGGTTTTGGGTGTGCTGGCGACAAGTATAGCTTCTAGATAAACAAAAAGAAAATCTAAGCCTTTTAAGTCCATTAGTCCCTGGAAAATCTGTGCTGCATGTTTCAGCTCAAATGGCACGCACAGAAACCCAAATAAGCGAAACAAGTTATAACAACCTTTTTGGGAATATCTCAGCACACACAGGCATCTAACCTTATTTCAACCAAAAGAGAAAGCCTGAGGAACAAATGGCATCGTCATAGAAGCAGCTCCACTCCATCTGCCACAAGCGGGACTTCCCGGTGGCCAAACATTTTAATTCCAATTCCCATTCCTGTTCCAACATGTCGGTCCATGGCCTCCACCTTTGTGTAGATGAGGCAACCCTCAGGTTAGAGAAGCAACACTTTATATTCCGTCTGGGTAGCCTCCAACTTGATGGCATGAATATTGATTTCTCCTTCTGGTAAAAACAAATTCTTCTCCACCTCCCCCTTCTTCCATTCCCCACTCAGTCCTCTCACCTGCCTATCAATTCCCCCTGAATCCCCCGCTCCTTCCCTTTCTCCTATGGTGGACTCTCCTCTTCTACAGTATTCCATCTTCTCCAGCCCTTTACCTTTCCTACCACCTGGCTTCACCTATCACCTTCCAGCTAGCCTCCTTCCCCACCACCCACCTTTTTATTCTGGTGTCTTTCCCTTCTTTCTCAGTATTGAAGAAGGACCTCAGCTTGAAACGTCAACCGTTTATTCACTTCCATAGATGCTGCCGGAGCTGGTGAGTTCCTTTGGCATTTTGTATGAGTTCCTTTAGTTTTCCAGCATCTGCAGACTTTCACGTGTGTATCATCATAGAAGTTATTGGATTTGGAAGTGAAGATCTTCAATCACAATTCACTGGACTTTCTTCCATAAAAAGAGGACACACCTGCGATGCTGCAACCAAAACTATCATCTGAATGTGGTAATGACAAGATGGATCTCTCTCCAGCCTGCCACAGGGAAAGATATCACCTGTCTTCCTCAATCTTCGTCCTCTAAGTTCCTCCTTGAAAGCAGTGTAGGTTCTGTTCAGGGGCTCCCAACCTTTTTGATTCCATGGACCAATACCATTAAGCAAGGGGTCTGAGGATGCCAGGTTGGGAACCCCTGGTCTAGAGGCACAGTGAACACAATCTTTCTTATACACCAACTCCAAGAGTAGTATCATCACAATGTCTAGTCTTTTTTCATCCTCATGAAAGCCTTTGACTCCAACTGGGAGCAACTCAATGATTGAATGGTTCAAGTTAATATCAGGGAAAAGTATACAGTATACAACCTGGTATCCTTGCTCTTCGCAGACAACCACAAAACAGAGAAAAAACCCAAAAGAATGAATGACAGAAATATTAAAACTCTCAAAGCCCCCCTCCCCCCATGCACAAACAGTAGCAAGCCCCCAGAGGCCATGACCTCTAAACCATCAACAAAAAACATCCCAACCCTTCAACACTGTAACAGGCCCTTTCTCTCACTAACGAGGGGGAGAGATCATTCCTGCCCATGATCCATCTGCAGAGCATCCCATCAAATTCTGCCTGCGTACAGAAATCCGTCATCTTGTGCTTGCTTCTAGATGATCAAATTCTAACCAACAGGTCTACAGAAGGGTCAAACTCGGTACAAGACTGCGTCACTACCCCAACACTGTTCAATCGTCAGAGTGCAGCACTTCACATTCAAGAAACTTCCCGCAGGGATGGAGTTAATCTTCAGCACTAATGAGGCGATCAACCCCTGATAAGCATACTCCTCACACAAAGTCAGCCAAACGTCAGTGGGGCTGCAGAATGGAGAATGTGGTCTGGGGTCCGGGCCTCAGAGCGTATTGAAGCGACTCAACCTGACAGTTGGGTGATGATTTAGGCGCCAGGCCAGGTTGTAAAGGTCGGGGTGCAGGAGCTGATGTGAGGGACGGGCCTGTTCAGCTCACTGCTCCACTAAGGGCCAGACTCTGTGGACTTCAGTTCAGAACACCAGTTACTTGCATTCATTACTTACATATTTTGTTTCTCTCTACACATTTGGTATTTGATTGTCTTTTTTTTAATTTTCTGGGGTTTTTTTGTTTTATGGTTGCCTGTTAAGAGACAAATCTCAAGATTGTATAATGTATACATACTTTGATAATAAATGTACTTTGAACTTTGAAGATGCATGTGTACCAAGCTCCAAGCTGTCACTGACTCATTCGCTGAAGTAGGTGACAGCATGTTCCCTCCACTTGGCACCTGCAAGTCAAAGGTCTTTCACAAATGTGCCCCCCACCCCACCCCACCCCACGAACTACAAACAGGAGAATGCAGATGCTGGAAACTGGAGCAACACTGGAGAAACTCTGTGGATCTATGGCAAGAAATGGGCATTTGCCTCCATTTTCCTCAACAGCTGTCACCTGACTCACTGATCAAAGTTCAAAGTAAATTTTATTATCAGAGTACATATATGTCACCACATATAACCCTGAGATTCATTTTCCTGTGGGCAGACTCAGCAAGTCTATAGAATAGTAACTATAACAGGATCAAAGAAAGATCAACCAGAGTGCAGGAGACAACTGTGTGAAAGCAAATATAAATAAATAGCAATAAATAATGGGAACATGAGATAATGAGATAAAGGGTCCTGAAAGTGAGATCATTGATTGTGGGAACATCTCAATGGATGGGCAAGTGAGTGTAGTTATCCCCTTTTGTTCAAGAGCCTGATGGCTGAGGGGTAGTAACTGTTTTTGAACCTGGTGCTGTGAGACCTGAGGCTCTTGTACCTTCTACCCGATGGCAGCAGTGAGAAACAGCTTGTCCTGGGTGGTGAGGATCTCTGATGATGGATGCTGCTTTCCTACACCATTTCATGTAGATGCACTGAATTCCTCCTCAAGCATTTTGATTTTTTTTTAAACTATGCTTCTCTTACAAAGGGCTATGGCATGTTCCTGAAAAACATAGACCACTTTCCAGATGTCAGGAGTCAACTATCAGAAAGACATTGATGACAAAATCCTTCAACCGTAAAGGGCCAGTACGTTGTTAATGGCAAGACCATTAAGTGTTGATGTACAGAGGGATCTTGGGATCCCAAGTCCACAGCTTCCCTGAAAGCAACTGCACAGGCTGTAAAGGCAGCATATGGCACGCTTGCTTTAGCAGTCTGGACACCGAGTTCAAGAGTCAAGCAGTTATGCTGCAGCTTTATGAAATTCTAGTGAGGCTGCATCTGGAGTATTGTTTCAGTTCTGGTCACCCCATTTTAGGAAGGCTTTGGTGAGGATGCAGAAGAGGTTTACCAGGACATTGCCTAGATTAGAAGGCACGGGCAATGAGGAGAGGTTGGACAAACTTGGATTGTTTTCTCTGGTGTAGTGGAGGCAGAGGACAGACCTGAAAAAATTTCACAAGATTGTGAGGGTCACAGGCAGGCAGCCAGTACCTTTTTCCAAGAGTCAAAATGTTTTAACACAAGAGGGCATAGATTTCAGATGAGAGAGGGTCAGTTCAAAAGGAGATGTGTGGAACTATTTTCTTTTTTTAAATATACACACACACACACACAGCAGTGGGTGCCCGGAATGCACTGCTGGGCTCAAAGGAGCCAATACAATAGAGGTGTTTAAAAAGCTCTTAGATAACTAGGGAATGGAGGGATATGGGCATTGTGTAGGCAGTTTGACACAACACCGTGAGCCAAAGAGCCTGCCCTGCGCTGTTCCAATCTATGTTCAGTGGATGGATAAGCAAGCCAAGTTCAGTATCCTCTGCCAGGCCAACTTCCACAGCATTGATGCCCAAGCTACAGTCAGTAGGCTCCACCATTCACATGCCAGACACCAAACAGAGCCCCTGTTCTGTGCTCTGTAACAGTGAGAGATCATCACCTCCAAATAACTGAGTTCCAAGTCGAAAAAGGTACATTTGATCCTTTATTATGAAATCAGCAAAGACGAACTATCTTATAGCAATATATTGAAATAAGCGTAACGAAGCAGTTAACTACAAAAATCACCCTGTGGCTCACTCCCCCTCAACTAGACTGAATTAAACCGACCAAGAGAAAGCATGAATACCTAACTACACCCAATTGTTTCTATCACACACTAAGCCAGGTGACAGATTACCCGTATTAAACAAGCAACACAAAATACAATATGGACAGAAAATAGATAAATGGTTCCTATAAGTCCTTCTACATCAAATACTCTACATACCCTAACCCCTATGATTGGATAAGCACTGTTAGACCACCAGGTACTACCTTCCCACACTGCACCCACTTTATATAACCTACGCCTCAGATTGTTTACCTTTATACTGTCCCGATTCAATGACCTGTATGGATGACACACAACAGTTTTTCCACTTTATCCTGATACTCAACCCTGCAGAGGACAGTAAAAAGCCACCGAGAGGATTATTGGGATCTCCCTCCCTGCTATTCGCGACACTTCCTGGGAGTGTTTTATACGAAGGGCTCAAAGCATCGTTGAGGATCCCTATCACCCACCACACAATCTCTCTGACCCACTACTGTCAGGAAGGAGGTACAGGAGCATCAGCACTGGGACGGCCAGACTGGGTCACAGTTTCCTCCCAAAGGCTGTGAGACTAATGAATACCCTGCCACCACCGAGGTCTCATCACCAGGACAGTCAGCCGTTTACTGTTTATCTGTGCTGGGCTTTACTACGTGCATTTTTAAATATATTTTGTGGGGTATATTTTATATATATATTTTAATATTTTTAAAATATATATGTTGTGGGGATGGAACTGGACTCTCTCACAGTGGTGTCTGAAAAGAGGATGCTGTCCAAGTTGCATGCCATCTTGGACAATGTCTCCCATCCACTACATAATGTACTGGTTGGGCACAGGAGTACATTCAGCCAGAGACTCATTCCACCGAGATGCAACACAGAGCGTCATAGGAAATCATTCACGCCTGTGGCCATCAAACTTTACAACTCCTCCCTTGGAGGGTCAGACACCCTGAGCCAATAGGCTGGTCCTGGACTTATTTCATAATTTACTGGCATAATTTACATATTACTATTTAACTATTTATGGTTTTATTACTATTTATTATTTATGGTGCAACTGTAACAAAAACCAATTTCCCCCAGGATCAATAAAGTATGACTATGACTATCACTATTTTATTTGATTACATGTTGTATATTTTGTATAATGTGACGAGTGCGATATATGTTGTGTGGGTGCATCATGGTCTGGAGGAATGCTGTTTTGTTTGGTTGTATGTATGTACAGTCAGATCAGAATAAACTTCAACTTGTACAATAAACTAATTTACCAATCTGTGTACAATTCTAGCCCCAACATGCTTTCCACTATGTGTTTAGCAAGCTACCAGCTCTGCTTGTCACTCCAATCTCCCCTAGTGCTGTCCAGCGTCCCATATATAACCCACCTCTGGTTATTTGCCCAGATGGTCTTGTGAATCCAACCACCCAACAGACACAGCCTGTTCACTCTAACCCTGTGACCCACTTCCACCTCCTCCCAGGATTCCCTACCCATGACACAGGAAAGATCCTTCCCCCTTCCTGACACAGTTTAACACACCTACTCCCCCCACCCAATTTACAGAATGACTCTCGCCTCCCCACTCACTGGATGACACACGCTCCCGGGATCCCCACTCTACACCACTGGACTCATAGGATGCCCAAACATGTGGTACATGATGTAGATGCCCCCCCCCCCAAGGATTACCCACAGGATTCCCAAACAGGAGGTACACACAAAGCTGCCGACTGTGATGTCAAAGCAGGTGGGTCCACCCGCCGGGGGACACACTCTCTCCCCACTCCAGGGAGACACACACTCCCCAGCCCCCTGGAGTTGAAGTAGGTAGGCCTACCCCCGGGGATCTCTACCCACCCCGGGGGACACACACACTCCCCAGCCTCCTGGGGCACACTCCCCAACCCCGGGAACTCTTCCCTCCACCCTGGGGAACATCCACTCTCCCCACCCCCAGGGACACACATACTCCCCAATCCCCTGGGAGACACACTGCTCCCCCACCCCTGGGAGGGACACACACTTCCCACGCCCGGGATCTCTCCCTCCCCCCACCCCCGGGGACACACACTCCCCACCCCCGGGGTTACTCACAGGATTCCCGAACAGGAGGTACACACGAAGCTGCCGACCGTGATGTCGATGTAGGTAGGCCCGCGCTGCTCGCACTCGAAACATTGCCGGTTGTGCGGCCGCGCGCCCAGCTCGCGCACCAGCCTCAGGTGCTTCTCCTCCTGCTTTCGGCGAGCCGTGGCCGACATGCCGGCGGCCGGAGCCCCGGAGACAGGGAGAGCGAGAAGCAGCGGCGGCGACTCGAGCGATCGATCAGCTTTTCCTATCCTCCTCCCCTCAGCCGCGTCTCCTCACCGCCGCCATTACCTGCCAATCATAGGCTGAGGGCGGGTCTACGGTGAGCCGGCAGCAAACGGGCGCCGTCAAAATCGCGACCGCCAATTCGAAATACACACACCACGTGGGTACAAAATTACTGCTTCATGCAGATTTTAAAATAGTGTTCCTCGATTTTCATTGTTAATTTATCTTTCATAACCTCGAAAATATTAATTTATAAGCTCATGTACAATATTTCTCTTTAATAATTTTCAAAATATTTATTTATACATTGTTTGCATGATTTGTGATTTTTTTTCACTTTCTCTGTGTCCATTGGGGGTTGGTCTTTATATTTTTAATTGGGTTCTTTCAGGTTTCTTGCTTTGTGGGTGCCTGTAAGCAAACAAATCTCAAGGTTGTAAAATTTATACATTCTTTAATAATAAATATACTTTGACTCTTTTGAATCTATAGTTGCTGAGATACATTTCAGGATGCGTGGGGACACATCATCAGTGATGTAACCTGGGGTCATCAAGTGTTTTCAGTCTTTAAATATCAGAGACTCTCATCCAGGTGACCCAGCCAACATTTACCAGGCCCTAGCTTGTGCCCCAGCAGCATTTTGTCCGCAGGTCACACCTCTTGATCCACAGCCATAGGACCATATAGGAGCAGAATTAGGCCATTTGGCCCATTGAGTCTGCTCCACCATTTCATCATGGCGGATACAATTTCCCTCTCAGCCCCAATCTCCTGCCTTCTCCCCGTATCCCTTTATGCCCTGACCAATCAAGAATCTATCAACCTCTGCCTTAAATATACGTGAAGACATACAACGAATTCCACAGATTCACCGCTCTCTTAAATAGGAGATCTTAAATAGGTTTTTTGCGTCTGTATTTACGGAGATCTTAAATAGGTTTTTTGCGTCTGTATTTACTAAGGAAGCTGGCATGAAATCTATGGAATTGAGGGAATCAAGTAGTGAGACCATGGAAACTGTACAGATTGAAAAGGAGGAGGTGCTTGCTGTCTTGAGGAAAATTAAAGTGGATAAATCCCCAGGACCCGACAGGGTGTTCCCTCGGACCTTGAAAGAGACTAGTGTTGAAATTGCAGGGTCCCCGGCAGAAATATTTAAAATGTCGCTGTCTACAGGTGAAGTGCCGGAGGATTGGAGAGTGGCTCATATTGTTCCGTTGTTTAAAAAAGGATCGAAAAGCAATCCGGGAAATTATAGGCCGGTGAGTTTAACGTCGGTAGTAGGTAAGTTATTGGAGGGAGTACTAAGAGACGGAATCTACAAGCATTTGGATAGACAGGGACTTATTAGGGAGAGTCAACATGGCTTTGTGCATGGTAGGTCATGTTTGACCAATCTGTTGGAGTTTTTCAAGGAAGTTACCAGGAAAGTGGATGAAGGGAAGGCAGTGGATATTGTCTACATGGACTTCAGTAAGGCCTTTGACAAGGTCCCGCATGGGAGGTTAGTTAGGAAAATTCAGTCGCTAGGTATACATGGAGAGGTGGTAAATTGGATTAGACATTGGCTCGATGGAAGAAGCCAGAGAGTGGTGGTAGAGAATTGCTTCTCTGAGTGGAGGCCTGTGACTAGTGGTGTGCCACAGGGATCAGTGCTGGGTCCATTGTTATTTGTCATCTATATCAATGATCTGGATGATAATGTGGTAAATTGGATCAGCAAGTTTGCTGATGATACAAAGATTGGAGGTGTAGCAGACAGTGAGGAAGGTTTTCAGAGTCTGCAGAGGGACTTGGACCAGCTGGAAAAATGGGCTGAAAAATGGCAGATGGAGTTTAATACTGACAAGTGTGAGGTATTTCACATTGGAAGGACAAACCAACGTAGAACATACAGGGTAAATGGTAAGGCACTGAGGAGTGCAGTGGAACAGAGAGATCTGGGAATACAGATACAAAATTCCCTAAAATTGTCGTCACAGGTAGATAGGGTCGTAAAGAGAGCTTTTGGTACTTTGGCCTTTATTAATCGAAGTATTGAGTATAAGAGCTGGAATGTTATGATGAGGTTGTATAAGGCATTGGTGAGGCCAAATCTGGAGTATTGTGTTCAGTTTTGGTCACCAAATTACAGGAGGGATATAAATAAGGTTGAAAGAGTGCAGAGAAGGTTTACAAGGATGTTGCCGGGACTTGAGAAACTCAGTTACAGAGAAAGGTTGAATAGGTTAGGACTTTATTCCCTGGAGCGTAGAAGAATGAGGGGAGATTTGATAGAGGTATATAAAATTATGATGGGTATAGATAGAGTGAATGCAAGCAGGCTTTTTCCACTGAGGCAAGGGGAGTAAAAAACCAGAGGACATGGGTTAAGGGTGAGGGGGGAAAAGTTTAAAGGGAACATTAGGGGGGGCTTCTTCACACAGAGAGTGGTGGGAGTATGGAATGAGCTGCCAGACGAGGTGGTAAATGTGGGTTCTTTTTTAACATTTAACAATAAATTGGACAGATACATGGATGGGAGGTGTATGGAGAGATATGGTCCATGTGCAGGTCAGTGGGACTAGGCAGAAAATGGTTCGGCACAGCCAAGAAGGGCCAAAGGGCCTGTTTCTGTGCTGTAGTTTTTCTATGGTTCTATGGTTCTGGCTAAAGAAATTCTTCCTCATCTCCATTTTAAAAGGACACCCCTCTATTCTGAGGCTGTGTCCTCTCGTCTTAGACTCTCCCGCCATAGGAAACATCATCTCCATATCCAGTCTATCCTCGCCTTTCGCCATTCGATAGGTTTCAATGAGGTCGCCTCTCATTCTTCTAAATTCTAGTGAATGCAGGCCCAGAGCCATCAAACACTTGCATATGACAAGCCATTGAATAATTTTTGTGAAGCTCCTTTGAACCCCCTCCAGGTTCAGCACATCCTTTCTAAGATAAGTGGCCAAAACTGCTCACAATATTCCAAGTGAGGCCTCACTGGTGCTTTCTTTCTTTTCTTTTTCCAATGTTTTTATTACATTTATTAAATTTCATATACATAAATACAGAATTCATAAGGATACTTATTATAAAGGAGAATATAGGGAGCTAGGAAGGGAGTTGAGAAAAAGGACCGCAAAGGTAGTATTCTCGGGATTACTGCCTGTGCCACGCGACAGTGAGAGTAGGAATGCGATGAGGTGGAGGATAAATGCGTGGCTGAGGGATTGGAGCAGGGGGCAGGGATTCAAGTTTTTGGATCATTGGGACCTCTTTTGGCGCAGGCGTGACCTGTACAAAAAGGACGGGTTGCACTTGAATCCTAGGGGGACCAATATCCTGGCAGGGAGATTAGCGGGGGCTACTGAGGTGACTTTAAACTAGAATGGTTGGGGGGTGGGAATCAAATTAAAGAGTCTCGGCGTGAGGAGGTTAGTTCACAACAGGGGGATGGGAACCAGTGCAGAGAGACAGAGGGGTGTAAAGTGAGGGTAGAAACAAAAAGTACTATGGAGAAAAGTAAAAGTGGCAGGCCGACAAATCCAGGGCAAGCATTAAAGAAGGCCACTTTTCAGCATAATTGTAAAAGGACTAAGAGAGTTGTAAAAGAGCGCCTGAAGGCTTTGTGTGTCAATGCAAGAAGCATTCGTAATAAGGTGGATGAATTGAAAGTGCAGATTGTTATTAATGATTATGATATAGTTGGGATCACAGAGACATGGCTCCAGGGTGACCAGGGATGGGAGCTCAACGTTCAGGGATATTCAATATTCAGGAGGGATAGACATGAAGGAAGGGGAGGTGGGGTGGCGTTGCTGGTTAAAGAAGAGATTAACGCAATAGAAAGGAAGGACATAAGCCGGGAAGATGTGGAATCGATATGGGTAGAGCTGCATAACACTAAGGGGCAGAAGACGCTGGTGGGAGTTGTGTACAGGCCACCTAACAGTAGTAGTGAGGTCGGAGATGGTATTAAACAGGAAATTAGAAATGTGTGCAATAAAGGAACAGCAGTTATAATGGGTGACTTCAGTCTACATGCAGATTGGGTGAACCAAATTGGTAAAGGTGCTGAGGAAGAGGATTTCTTGGAATGTATGCGGGATGTTTTTTGAACCAACATGTCGAGGAACCAACTAGAGAGCAGGCTGTTCTGGACTGGGTTTTGAGCAATGAGGAAGGGTTAATTAGCAATCTTGTCGTGAGAGGCCCCTTGGGTAAGAGTGACCATAATATGGTGGAATTCTTCATTAAGATGGAGAGTGACATAGTTAATTCAGAAACAAAGGTTCTGAACTTAAAGAGGGGTAAATTTGAAGGTATGAGACGTGAATTAGCTAAGATAGACTGGCAAATGACACTTAAAGGATTGACGGTGGATATGCAATGGCAAGCACTTAAAGGTTGCATGGATGAACTACAACAATTGTTCATCCCAGTTTGGCAAAAGAATAAATCAAGGAAGGTAGTGCACCCGTGGCTGACAAGAGAAATTAGGGATAGTATCAATTCCAAAGAAGAAGCATACAAATTAGCCAGAGAAAGTGGATCACTTGAGGACTGGGAGAAATTCAGAGTTCAGCAGAGGAGGACAAAGGGCTTAATTAGGAAGGGGAAAAAAGATTATGAGAGAAAACTGGCAGGAAACATAAAAACGGACTGTAAAAGCTTTTATAGATATGTGAAAAGAAGACAAATGTAGGTCCCCTGCAGACAGAAACAGGTGAATTGATTATGGGGAGCAAGGACATGGCAGACCAATTGAATAATTACTTTGGTTCTGTCTTCACTAAGGAGGACATAAATAATCTTCCAGAAATAGTAGGGGACAGAGGGTCCAGTGAGATGGACGAACTGAGCGAAAAACATGTTAGTAGGGAAGTGGTGTTAGGTAAATTGAAGGGATTGAAGGCAGATAAATCCCCAGGGCCAGATGGTCTGCATCCCAGGGTGCTTAAGGAAGTAGCCCAAGAAATAGTGGATGCATTAGTGATAATTTTTCAAAACTCGTTAGATTCTGGACTAGTTCCTGAGGATTGGAGGGTGGCTAATGTAACTCCACTTTTTAAAAAAGGAGGGAGAGAGAAACCGGGGAATTATAGACCAGTTAGCCTAACGTCGGTGGTGGGGAAACTGCTGGAGTCAGTTATCAAGGATGTGATAACAGCACATTTGGAAAGCAGTGAAATGATCGGACAAAGTCAGCATGGATTTGTGAAAGGAAAATCATGTCTGACGAATCTCATTGAATTTTTTGAGGATGTAACTAGTAGAGTGGATAGGGGAGAACCAGTGGATGTGGTATATTTGGATTTTCAGAAGGCTTTTGACAAGGTCCCACACAGGAGATTAGTGTGCAAACTTAAAGCACATGGTATTGCGGGTAAGGTATTGGTGTGGGTGGAGAGTTGGTTAGCAGACAGGAAGCAAAGAGTGGGAATAAACGGGACCTTTTCAGAATGGCAGGCGGTGACTAGTGGGGTACCGCAAGGCTCAGTGCTGGGACCTCAGTTGTTTACAATATATATTAATGACTTGGATGAGGGAATTAAATGCAGCATCTCCAAGTTTGCGGATGACACGAAGCTGGGTGGCAGTGTTAGCTGTGAGGAGGATGCTAAGAGGATGCAGGGTGACTTGGATAGGTTGGGTGAGTGGGCAAATTCATGGCAGATGCAATTTAATGTGGATAAATGTGAAGTTATCCACTTTGGTGGCAAAAATAGGAAAACAGATTATTATCTGAATGGTGGCCGATTAGGAAAAGGGGAGGTGCAACGAGACCTGGGTGTCATTATACACCAGTCATTGAAAGTGGGCATGCAGGTGCAGCAGGCGGTGAAAAAGGCGTATGGTATGCTGGCATTTATAGCAAGAGGATTCGAGTACAGGAGCAGGGAGGTACTACTGCAGTTGTACAAGGCCTTGGTGAGACCACACCTGGAGTATTGTGTGCAGTTTTGGTCCCCTAATCTGAGGAAAGACATCCTTGCCATAGAGGGAGTACAAAGAAGGTTCACCAGATTGATTCCTGGGATGGCAGGACTTTCATATGAAGAAAGACTGGATGAACTGGGCTTGTACTCGTTGGAATTTAGAAGATTGAGGGGGGATCTGATTGAAACGTATAAGATCCTAAAGGGATTGGACAGGCTAGATGCAGGAAGATTGTTCCCGATGTTGGGGAAGTCCAGAACGAGGGGCCACAGTTTGAGGATAGAGGGGAAGCCTTTTAGGACCGAGATTAGGAAAAAGTTCTTCACACAGAGAGTGGTGAATCTGTGGAATTCTCTGCCACAGGAAACAGTTGAGGCCAGTTCATTGGCTATATTTAAGAGGGAGTTAGATATGGCCCTTGTGCCTACGGGGGTCAGGGGGTATGGAGGGAAGGCTGGGGCGGGGTTCTGAGTTGGATGATCAGCCATGATCATAATAAATGGCGGTGCAGGCTCGAAGGGCCGAATGGCCTACTCCTGCACCTATTTTCTATGTATGTTTCTATGTATAAATCAAAATAAGGTAGCACATAATGCGCTATATATAAATCACACTGATACAATCATGGTATCTCATATTCATGGTCAATCAAATAAAATAAATTGAATTATGAAATACAATAATATGGTTAATTATATTATTTTTAAAAATCTACATCCACTTACCAGCAACACACATAAAAGTTGCTGGTGAACGCAGCAGGCCAGGCAGCATCTCTAGGAAGAGGTACAGTTGACAGTCCTGACGAAGAGGTACAGTCGACAGTCCTGACGAAGGGTCTCGGCCCGAAACATCGACTGTACCTCTTCCTATAGATGCTGCCTGGCCTGCTGCGTTCACCAGCAACTTTTATGTGTGTTGCTTGAAATTCCAGCATCTGCAGAATTCCTTGTGTGTACACCCACTTACCAGTGCTTTATAAAGTCTCAACATTACATCCATCCTTAAGGACCTCCCATCACCCCGGGCACGCCTCCTTCTCATCCTCACCATCAGGAAGGAGGGACAGAAGCCTGAAGACACTCACACAGCGATTCAGCAAAGGCTTCTTCCCCTCTGCCACCCGAATCCTAAATGGACATTGAACCCTTGAGCACTACCTCACTGTTTTTTAATCACTACTTATTTAATTTAACTTTTTAATTTACAGTTTTATTATTAAGTTTGGCAATGTACTGCTGCCACTAAACAGCAAATTTCAGAACATAAGGATATTAAATCTGATTCTGATTCTGATTCTGAATCTTTTTCATAATCTTGAAAACATTCAATTACAAGATGGCATTTTTCTTTATTAACATTAAAATATTAATTTATAAGTTTTTGTAGTATTTCATATCATTTTAATGATTTATCCATAAGCTCATTTCTCTGTAATTTGTAGAGGCAACACCCAGGTCATGTTCACTTCTCACTGCTGCTTTATGGTGGTGTAGCGGTTAGCATAATGCTTTGCAGTACCAGAGGCCCAGGTTCAATTCCCGGTTGTGTCACTGAGGAATTTGTACGTTCTCTCCGTTACCGTGTGGGTTTCCTCCGGGTGCTCTGGTTTTCTCCCGCACTCCAAAAATGTACCTGTGGGTAGGTTAATTGGTCATTGTAAATTGTCACGTGATTAGGTTAGGATTAAATCAGGGAGTTATTGGGTCGTGCGGCTCAAAGAACGGGAAGGGCCTGTTCCATGCTGTATCTCAATTAAAAAAATATCAAAGTTAAATTGAATAAGTAGTGATGTGGTGCTCATGGGATCATTGTCCGTTAGAAATCAGATGGCAGAGGGGAAGAAGCTGTTCGTGAATTGTTGACTGTGTGTCTTCAGGCTTCTGTACCTCCTCCCTGATGGTAGCAATGAGAAGAGGACATGTCCCGAGTGATGGCGTCCTTAATGATGGACGCTGCCTTTTTGAGGCATTGCTCCTTGAAGATGTCCTGGGTACTACGGAGGCTGGTGCCCATGATGGAGCTGACTGAGTTTACAACTCTCAGCGGCTTATTTCGATCCTGTGCAGTGGCCCCTCTGTACCAGATGGTGATGCAGCCAGTCAGAATGGGGCCTCCTTGCTTGAGACAGATGATGCATTGCAGCCTCCCCGCCCTCTCTCCCAGCTCTCACATTTTCATCTGTAGGTAACACAGCGCCATTACATCTCAGGGCCTCCCAGAGTTCAGAGTTCAATCCCAGCATCCTCCAGGAGGAGTCTCCATAGTCCTCCCTGTGGAACGCCTGGATTTGTCCCTGGGAGATCCAGTTTTCTCCTACAGTCCAAGGACTTAGACTGTAAATTGTCCTATGATTAGGCTGGGGTTAAATTGATGGTACAGCTCGTAGGGCCGTCCACCATCTGCTCCAATGGCTTCACGTGAACCTGATTTGAAAGTCTAACACCTTGCCCAAGGGTGATCTGCAGGCTAGCAAACGGAAGGAACGCCTTACACCTCATTTGGTAGAGGTGCATCTCTACCCCACCACCCGGAGCAGGATGAATTAAAGGAGGAGGGGTGGCATTACTAGTCAGGGAACGTGTCATGGCAGTGTTCAGTCAGGACAGACTGGAGAACTCGTCTAGTGAGGCTTTATAGATGGAAATGAGGAATAAGGAAGGTATGACCATGTTAATGAGGCTATTTTACAGACCACCCAACAATCTGAGGGATTTAGAGGAACAAATTTGCAGAGATCGCAGACTGTTGCAAGAAACATAAGGTTATGATAGTAGGTGATTTTAACTTTCCACATATTGACTGGGACATGCATACTGTAAAAGGACTAGATGGGAAAGAGTTTGTCAAACGTGTTCAAGAAAGTTTTCTTAATCAGTATGTAGGAGTCCCAGTGAGAGAGCTTAGATATTGATTTGTTATTAGGGCGGGTGATAGAAGTTTCTGTAGGGACACAATTTGCATCCAGTGATCACAATGCCATTAGTTTCGAAGTAAATATGCAAAAAGATAGGTCTGCGGTTTGAGATTCAATGGTATCAGAAATAGTCTGGCAAGTGTGTTTTGGGACAGGCTGTTTTCTGGCAAAGGTGCACTTGGTAAGTGGAAGGCCTTCAAAAGTGAAATTTTGAGAGTACAAAGCTTGTACGCTCCAGTCAGAATAAAAGTTAGAGATTACAGGTGTAGGGAACCTTGGTGTTCAAGAGATACTGAGGTCCTGGTTCATAAAAAAACAAGGAGGTACATCGCAGGTATAGGCAGCCAGAAACAAAACGAGGTGCTTATGGAGTATTAGAAATGCAAGAGAACACTTGGGAAAGAAATCAGGAGGGTTGAAAGGAAGAATGAAGTTACCCTAGCAGACAAGGTGGAAGAGAATCCTAAGAGATTCTACAGATATGTTAAGAGAAAAAGGTTGCAAGTGACAAGATGGGTCCTCTGGAAGACCAGAATGATAATCCGTGTGTGGAGCCAAAAGAGATGGGGGAGATCCTAAATAATTTTTTTTTGCATCTGTGCTTACTCGGGAGATGGACGGAGGTGAGGCAAAGTGGCATCAACTTCACGGACCCTGTGCAGATTACAGAGGAGGAAGTGTTTGCTGTCCTGAGGCAAAATAGAGGGATAAGGCTCCAGGGCCTGACAAGGTGTTCCCTCAGACCCTACAGAAGGCAAGTGCAGAAACTGCTGGGACCCTGGCAGAGATATTTAAATCATTCTTAGCAACAGGTGAGGTACCAGAGGATTGGAGGATAGCCAATGTTGTTCTGCTGTTCAGGAAAGGTACTAAAAATAAACCAGGAAATTATAGGCCAGTAACACAGTGGTTAGCACAGCACCTTACTGTAGAGGCAACCCAGGTACAATTCCCGCCGTTGCCGGCAAGGGGCTTTTACGTTCTCCCCTTGACCGCGTGGGCTCCAGTTTCTTCCCACAATCCTAAGATGTAGTAGCTGTTAAGTTAATTGGTCATTGTAAACTGTCCCGTGATTCAGCTCAGATTAAATGGGAGGATTTCTGGGCAGCACAGCTCGATGAACCAGAGGGCCTACTCTGCGCTGCATCTCTAAATAAATAAATACCAAGATTGCGAGTGTAGTGGACAGTGGGGAAGACTACCATGGCTTGCAGAGGAATCTGGACCAGCCAGAAAAACAGACTGAAAAATAGAAGGTGGAATTTAATGCAGGTTTTGCACTTCAGTAGGACCAACCAGGACAAGTCTTACACTATGAACAGTAGGGCACTAAGCAGAGTGGTAGGACAAAGGGATCTGGGAACCCAGCTCCATAATTCACTGAAAGTGGTGTCACAGTTACACAGGGTCGTAAAGAGAGCGTTCTGGCACATTAGCCTTCATTAATCAACGTATTAACGACTGGAGATGGATGTTACATTGAAGTTGTTTAAGACGTTGGTGAGGCCTAATTTGGAGTATTGTGCACAGTTTTGGTCATCTGTCTACAGGAGAGATGTACAGAGAAAATTTACAAAGATGCTCCCAGGACTGGAGGACCTGAGTTATAAGGGAAGACTGAATAGGTGAGGACTTCATTCGCTGGAACACAGAAGACTGAGGGTTGATTTGATAGAGGAATACAAAATTATGAGGGGTATAGACAGGGTAAATGCAAGCGGGCTTTTTCCACTGAGGTTGGGTGGGACGACAACCAGAGATCAGGGCTTAAGGGTGAAAGGAGAAAAGTGTAAGGGGAACATATCAGACATCCCACCCTGCAAAAACTCATTTCAGGGAGGTAGCACCACCACCCTCGCCCCTCCCCCGCAACCCCATGTCCCCCCGCACCCCGCCGGTCGACCTCCAAGGGTGTTTTCAGGACATTTGATTATGAAAGAACACAACAATTTATTTGATGTGTGATCACATATTGAAACTATTTACACACACACATACACACACACACACACACACGCACGCGCGCGCGCGCACACACACACACACACACACGCGCGCGCACACACACACGCACACACACACACACACACACACACACACACACATATATATATATATTCCTTGTTAAGTATTTTGTTGGCAGTCTCAATGCTAATAGCTAGATGCTAATGCAAATAGCTTTTCTATTTCTTTTGAAAACTTTCCTTGTACTGTGATGTGGCTTGCTAGGCAGATTTGAGCATTTTGCCGGAAGTCTCAACCTCATAGTAGTCTATGTCAATAAATTTGTTAATTTTGCAAGTCATCAGATTCATTAGTGTTTTGTGAGACAGCTGACTTCTGAATTCTATCTTAATGGCGGGAGGAGAAGATGGCGGTGCGACGTAGCACTCCGGTGGTGATATCTGTTATCTGTCAAGTAGGGTGCCGTGCACAATCCTGATTTGATGGAGACAGACGTGAGAGCACGAAGGAACATCTGGTGAAACTTCTGAAATGCCTGTTTCACTGCTGCTGCTACTGTGTGATGCAGAATCTCCAGAGGGGAAGGCCCTGAGTCCTTGGCTTTGCTTGTTGCTCGGTGGCCAGGGCAGGGTCGAAGCACTCGGCAGAGGATGGTGCTCGGTGCTCGGTGTCAGAGGGCTGGTCGGAGGCTCGAAGTTTTCGGACAGACTCAGGGTCTGCTGTGGTCGGGTGCTGCATCGGCAAGCTTGCGGCGCTTGGAGGTTCACGGCAGGGAGGGTTCTACCATCTGCGTGAGATGATGGGGCTATTGGGACTTCAGACTTTTTTTTTACCGTGCCCATGGTCTGCTCTTTATCAAATTACAGTATTGCTTTGCAATGTTGTAACTATATGTTATAATTATGTGGTTTTGTCAGTTTTAGTCTTGGTTTGTCCTGTGTTTCTGTGATATCATTCTGGAGGAAATTTGTATTATTTTTTAATGCATGCATTTCTAAATGACAATAAATGAGGACTGAGTGTCCTCATAATCTAATCTAATCTAATTTAATCTAATGCGACGCACCATGCTGAATGCCCTTCCTACATCACAATTAGAATTTGACAGCACCAAAAGCAGCTTCATCAACTGGCAGAGCTCACTAGTTTAAATAATGTTAGCTACGCTAATGAACGAATGACACCTGTTAAACTCACCTCAACACGTCTTTTACAGTCTTAACCCACCATGGGCAATAGAAAAGTTACTGTTGCAAACAGTGCAGCGAGCAACACTGTCATTATTTTTGACCCCTATTAGGCAGGGGTACACTTTAGTGTTGTCTGGGGTGAAGTACATTTTATATTTTCTTTTTTTGGAACACTCACCTATGGCGCTACAGGACACTAAACTGAACTGATGGACAATGAAAGAGAGAGAGAGGTCAACTGTAAAATCCACCCACAGAGAAAACTGATAGATCTACTTAGCACAAAAAGAGACCAATTAGGATTCATCCTCTCCCTCTCCGTCTTCCTCTCTCCCTCTCTCTCCCCCTCTCTCTCCCCCCCCCCCCCCACCGCTCACTCACTCTCAAAAAAAAATCGATTTCCAGGATATTGTATATAATTTGCGGGCATCAGGGAGCCACTATCAATATGCGGGAGACTCTCGGAACTTCCGGGAGAGGTGGGATGTCTGACATATGTTGAGAGTGTGGAACGAGTTGCCAGTTCAAGTGCTGCATGCGAGCTTGATTTCAATATTTAAGAGAAGTTTGGGTAGGTGCATAGCCAGCTGGTGGCGTAGTGGCATCAGTGCCGGACTTCGGAGCGAAGGCTCATAAGTTCGAATCCAGCCAGCTCCCTTGCACGCTTTCCATCTGTGTTGGGTTGAGTGTCAAACTAGCAATTCGGCCTTGTAAAAATAAGAAAGCCTGCTAAAAAAAAAAGCACCGTCACGAGGGTGTCACGATGACTCCACTCGGAGTTAAGGGCTTTCTTCTTCTTCTTCTTTGGGTAGGTACATGGATAATAGGGGTATGGAGGGCTATGGTCCAGGTGTGGTCGATGGAAGTAGACAGTTTAAATGGTTTGGGCACAGAAGGGTCTGTTTCTATGCTGTGCTTTTCTATGACTCTATGACATTGGTGAGGCCAACTTCAGAGTATTGTCGTAATTGCACTTACATGCTGGACCTAGGACACATCCTCTGAAATGATAACACTGAGGAACTTGAAGTTGCTGACTGTCTTCACTTCTGATGCAGACTGACTCATGGACCTTTGGTTTTGTTCTTCTGAAGTCAATAATCAGCTCCTTGATTTTCTGCTTCGCGGTAGTGTAGTAGTTAGCACACTTTACTGTGCCAGTGACCTGGGTTCAATTCCCACCGCTGTCTGTAAGGATTTTCGATGTTTTCCCCGTGACAGCGTGGGTTTCCCCCGAGTGCTCTGGTTTCCTCCCACAGCACTAAGACATACCGGTTGGTAATTGGTCAGTGTAAGTGACTAGGCTAGGGTTAAATCGGGGGGTTGCTGGGCGGTGTGGCTCGAAGGGCTAGAAAGGCGTGTTCTGCACTGTATCTCAATAAAATAAATAAACAAATAAATAAAAGAATCCCATTTACCAGCACCTTTGTTTTGTTGCCATTTGCGTGAATTTTTTTCACCCACCCACTGGGGAGGGTTGATGTTTTTATTTAAACGGGTCCCATGGTTTTCTTTGTTTTGAGGCTGTCTGAAGGGAAGACAAATTTCAAGGTTGTATACTGCATACATACATTGAATCTTTGAATCTTCAAAGTTCAAAGTGAGTTTACTATCAAAGTGCATACATGTCTCCTGGAGACTCATTTTCGTGCAGGCATGTCTCAAGTCCTGGTTATGCAACCACTGACGCCAGGCAGACAATCTCTGAAGAGTATTGATAATGACTGGGCTCACCCGTCTTGTAAAGACACTGCCCAGGAGAAGCCAATGGCAAACCACTTCTGTAGAAAAATTTGCCAAAAACAATCACCATCATGGAAAGACCATGATCGCCACGTCACACAACGTGGCACATAATGATGATGTCATATGGCATGGAACATGATGATGATGGCACAGTAGGTTCAAAAAACAGAATAGAATCAATGAAAGACCACATCCAACAGGATGGACAAACCAATTTTAGAAAGACAACAAACTGTGCAAATACAAAAAGAAAAAAAACAAATAAATAATAAATATTGAGAACATAAGATACAGAGTTCTTGAAAGGGCATCCATAGGTTGCAGAATCTGTTTAGAGTTGGGGTGAGTGAAGTTCAAAGTAAATTGATTATCAAAGTACGTATATGTCACCATAGACAACCCTGAGATGCATTTTCCTGGGACATACAGGGTAAATCCAAGAAACACAATAGAATCAATGAAAGACTGCAACCAGCAGGACAAACAACCAGTGTACAAAGGACAACAAACTGTGGAAATACAAAATAAAAACACAGTGACTGCACCTTTCCATACCCGGTGATTCAAGTGGTCGCCCAGATACTTCTCAAACGTTGCGAGAGCCTCGACCTCCTCCGACCCCTCTGGCTGTGCATTCCAGAGTCCAATCCCTCCACTCCAGGTGTAAAAATTCATCCTCAGATACGCCCTAAACCTCCAGGCAATCCGATCTGGGCACTCCAGTCCTAGGTACCTCGCTGACTCAATGTCTGTTTTTGAGGAGAGAACACTGCCAAGGTAGGGAAAATGGTCTACAATTTCAAGGGTGATATTAATAACTTTTATGGAGGGCTGGATAAATGGCTGGTTAGACGGAGGTGATATAAAAGACAGTGTCTTTTGTATATTCAATACACGAACCAGAGCACTACTTGGCTTGGCAAAAGCACTCAGGATACATTGAAGGTCTTCAAAGGTTCAACAGTTCATTTGATATCAGAGAATGCATACAGTATACAGCCTGAAATTCTTACTGTTCACAGATATCTAAAAAACAGGAAACCCCATAGAATGAATAATGGAGACATCGAAGCCCCAAAGACCCCCCACCTTTGCACAAATAGCAGCAAGAGCATCAACCACCCCTCTACTCGCGCCAGCAGAAACACCAACCCCCCCCCCCACCCTCCTCGCCATGCAAAAGCCCCCGACCTCAAAGAGACCTTGATCCAGAGTCCATTGAAACCCAGCACTTCAGTATCTCAGACAGGCTTCTTCAGATTCTGGCATCTTCCCCCTTCCATTTCAGTCCTCAAGAAGGGCCTTGGCCCAAAACGTCGACTGTTTATTCATTCCTAAAGATGCTGCCTGACCTGCTGAGTTCCTCCAGCATTCTGTGTGAGTTTCTTCAGAGCAGTTGTGTGCCGCCTTCATGGACTTGCCTTCAACAGTGTTAGTAACTCTTTGCACAAAGATCCCACATATGCAGGATTTCTTTTCACTGTATGGTATAATTTTATGTATGATTCATGTGTAATTTGTCTGTACCCACACCCCTGAGATGTTAAACACAAAATACTCTGAAGGTGCTGGGATCAAAGCAACACTCACAACATGCTGGAGGAACTCAGCAGGTCGGGCAGCATTCGTGGAAACGATGAGTCGACGTTTCGGGCCGGAACCCTTCGTCAGGACTGTAGAGGGAAGGGGCAGAGGCCCTATAAAGAAGGTGGGGGGAGGGTGGGAAGGAGGAGGATGGTAGGTTCCAGGTGAAAAACCAGTAAGGGGAAAGATAAAGGGGTGGGGAGGGGAGGCAGGGAGGTGATAGGCAGGAAAGGTGAAGAAGGAATAGGGGAAAACACAATGGTTAGTAGAAGGAGGCAGAACTATGAGGGAGGTGATAGGCAGCTGGGGGAGAGGGCAGAGTTACATAGGGATAGGGGAAGGGAGGGGAAGGGAGGGGTAGGGAATTACCGGAAGTTGGAGTATTCAATGTTCATACCAAGGGGCTGGAGACTACCGAGATGGTATATGAGGTGTTGCTCCTCCAACCTGAGTTTAGCCTCATCATGGCAGTAGAGGAGACCATGTATGGACATATCTGAATGGGAATGGGAAGCAGAGTTGAAGTGGGTGGCTTCCAGGGGATCCTGTCTGTTGTGGCGGACGGAGCGGAGGTGCTCGACAACTCCCTTATCCACATGTCCCTCCCCACGGATCTCCCACCCAGCACTTATCCTTGTAAGCGTAAGTGCTACACCTGTCCCTACACCTCCTCTCTTGCCACCATTCAGGGCCCCAAACAGTCCTTCCAGGTGAGGCAACACTTCACTTGTGAGTCTGTTGGGGTCATCTATTGCATCCGGTGCTCCTGGTGCGGCCTCCTCTACATCGGTGAAACCTGACGCAGATTGGCGGTCCACTTCATCGAGTACCTCCGCTCTGTCCGCCACAACAGACAGGATCTCCCGGTAGCCACCCACTTCAACTCTGCTTCCCATTCCCATTCAGATATGTCCATATGTGGCCTCCTCTACTGCCATGATGAGGCTAAACTCAGGTTGGAGGAGCAACACCTCATATAACATCTAGGTAGTCTCCAGCCCCTTGGTATGAACATAGAATTCTCCAACTTCCAGTAATTCCCTCCCCCTCCCTTCCCCTATCCCTATGTAACTCTGCCCCCTCCCCCAGCTGCCTATCATCTCCCTCATGGTTCCACCTCCTTCTACTACCCATTGTGTTTTCCCCTATTCCTTCTTCACCTTTCCTGCCTATCACCTCCCTGCTTCCCCTCCCCCACCCCTTTATCTTTCCCCTTACTGGTTTTTCACCTGGAACCTACCAGCCTTCTCCTTCCCCCCCTCCCCCACCTTCTTTATAGGGCCTCTGCCCCTTCCCTCTACAGTCCTGACGAAGGGTTCCGGCCCGAAAAGTCGACTCATCGTTTCCACGGATGCTGCCCGACCCGCTGACTTCCTCCAGCGTGTTGTGAGTGTTGCGTTGAGATGTTGTTGCAAACAAGTTTTGCATTGTACCTCACGTATTTGTCAGGATCAGAATCAGGTTTAATATCACTGACATATGTCATGAAGTTTGTTGTTTTGCAGCAGCAGTACATTGTAATACACAATAGAACAAACTATAAACTGCAATTATATATATATAAATGAAATAAGTAGTGCAAAAAAGTACCGAGGTAGTGTACATTGCTGTGAAAAAGTCTTAGGCATATCTACAGTTGAAGTCAGAAGTTTACATACACCCTAGCCAAATACATTTAAACTCAGTTTTTCACAATTCCTGACACTTGATCCTAGAAAACATTCCCATAGAACCCATAGAAAATTTGTGGGCAGAACTGAAAAAGCATGTGAGAGCAAGGAGGCCTACAAACTTGACTCAGTTACACCAGTTCTGTCTGGAGGAATGGAACAAAATTCCAGCAACTTACTGTGAGAAGCTTGTGGAAGGCTACTCAAAATGTTTGACCCAAGTTAAACAATTTAAAGGCAATGCTACCAAATACTAGCAAAGTGTATGTAAACTTCTGACCCGCTGGTAAAGTGATGAAAGAAATAAAAGCTGAATAAATCATTCTCTCTACTATTATTCTGACATTTCACATTCTTAAAATAAAGTAGTGATCCTAACTGACCTAAGACAGGGAATGTTTTCTCGGATTAAATGTCAGGAATTGTGAAAAACCGAGTTTAAATGTATTTGGCTAAGGTGTATGTAAACTTCTGACTTCAACTGTATAGCTGGGGTGCCTAAGACATCTGCGCAGTATTGTATTTGTCAATGTGGAGTGGAGATCGAGTTTGTAAATCTGGCAGGAGTAACGGATGTTGGGAATGGTGAGGGAGTAGCACCACGGGTGGGGTGTGGGACAGGAGGCAGAGAAGGAATGCCAGGGGCAGGGTGTGGTGCAGATACACCCAGACCTGAGACACCAGGCAAGGTCATTTGATTCCAATTGGTTTATTGATCCTTACAGAATGTCTCTCTGGTGCTTCCTGCTCCCTTCCCCTTTTCCCAACCATGATTCCCCTCTCCCTGCCCCCTTCCCACTCTCAGTCCATAATAGAGACCCATATCAGAATCAGGTTTATCATCACTCACATGTGTTATGAAACTTGTTTTTCTATGGCAGCAGTAAAGTGCAATACATAAAATTACTACACTACTGTGCAAAAGTCTTAGACACCCCAGCTATGTATGTGCCTGAGATTTTTGCATAGCGCATGAGTTCAATATCCATTCAGAAATCTGATGGCAGAGGGGAAGAAGTCGTTCCTGAATCGTTGAGTGTGTGCCTTCAGACTCCTGTGTCCTGGGTGAAACGTGTCCTTAATGATGGATGCCACCTTTCTGAGGCATCTCTCTTTGAAGATGTCCTCGGTGTTGGGGATCTAGTGCCCATAATGGAGTTACCTTAGTTTACACATGACAATAACATGATTTGACTTCACTTGTGTATACAACTACTCCAGTTCAGTTTCCTGGTCAGTTCAAGGGCAATTTGGGAAGAGTAATAAACATCGGCTTTCTCACCAGTCCCTCAGATCCTGAAAAAGGAACAAATTAATATCAGGCCTCTGCATTGACACCAGAGCAACAGTAGGGGGCAATGTAGACCAGAAAAGCCCAAAAAGTTCACGGTAAATATCAAAGTACCATCACCTATCACCTTCCGGCCAGCCTCCTTTCCCTCCCTCCACCTTTTTATTCTGGCATCTTCCATTCCTAAAGGAGGGTCTGGACCCTAAACATCGATTGTTCATTCATTTCCATAGATGCTGCCTGACCTGCTGAGTTCCTCCAGCGCTTTCTGTGTGTTGCTTTACAACCCTGAGATTCATTTTCCTGCAGGCCTACAGAGTAAATCCAAGAAACACAACAGAAGGCAGAAACAAAAGACAGTACCCAACAAGACAGACAAAAACCAATGTGCAAAAGACAACAAACTGTGCAAATACAAAATAACAATAATAGTAATAATAATAATCATAATAAGAAGCAATCAATATTGAGAATATGAGATGAATAATTCTTGATAGTGAGCCCATAGGCTGTGGGAACACTGAAGTGTTGGGGCAAGTGAAATTGAGTGAGGTTATCCCCTTTGGTTCAAGAGCCTGATGGTTGAGGAGTAATAACAGTTCCTGAGGCTCCTGTACCTCTGTACCATAATCCTGATGGTGGAAACAAGAGAGATTGTGCACATTCTGGAAATCCAGAGCAACGCACACAGAATGCTGGAGGAAATCAGCAGGTCAGGCAGCATCTATGGAGGAGAATAAAGAGTCGATGTTACGGACTAAGACAAAATCTTCACCGACAGATAGACAGACAGACACACACACACACATGCTGGAAATGCAAAGCAGACCAGTCAGCACATGTGGAAGGAAAACAGTCAACATTTCCCTTTCCATGGTAGAAACTGATTGCACTAGAACATCAAGGAGATGCAGAAAGTGGTGGATTTAGCCCAGTACATCACTAGCACCATCGGTTGTATCTACAGGTGATGATGCCTCAAGAAGGCAACATCCATTATCAAGACCCCCACCACCCGGACAACACCATCTTCTCACAGCTCCCATCGGACAGGAGGTACAGAAGACTGAAGTCCCACACCACCAGGTACAAAAACAGCAACTTCTGGTTCCTGAACCAATCTGTATAATCCTAACCTTATCATCATGGACCACCTCATACACTGGAACATCGAGGCCCTCCAGTGGTCAGGGTCGTCCATGGATGTTGCATCCCAGCTGTGTACGTGATATGCAAGCCAGTACACAAGCCAGGGTGGTACGATATGGAGAGTGAGCTGTTCCCCTGTAGTGGTCTTCCCCTCTCCACGCATCTGTTGAGTCCAAAGCAATGACAGAAATCGATACAGTTTGGTACCAGCAGCAAAGCAGGAGGTATTAGTCAGTATTGAAATCAAAGTAGGACTTCCATAGGGACCCCAGCCCCGGATTTTTCCGTAAGACCATAGACCATGAGACAAAGGAGCAGAAGTCGGCCATTCGGCCCATCAAGTCTGCTCTGCCATTTTATCATGAGCTGATCCATTCTCCCATTTAGTCCCCCCCGCCTTCTCACCATAACCTTTGATGCCCTGGCTACTCAGATACCTATCAATCTCTGCCTTAAATACACCCAATGACTTGGCCTCCACTGCCACCTGTGGCAACAAATTCCATAGATTCACCACCCTCTGACTAAAAAAATTTCTTCGCATTTCTGTTCTGAAAGGGCGCCCTTCAATCCTTAAGTCATGCCCTCTCGTACTAGACTCCCCCATCATGGGAAACAACTTTGCCACATCCACTCTGTCCATGCCTTTTAACATTCGGAATGTTTCTATGAGGTCTCCCCTCATTCTTCTAAACTCCAAGGAATACAGTCCAAGAGCGGACAAATGTTCCTTATATGTTAACCCTCTCTCACATATTTTTCCCCAGGAGTTTACTCCCAAAGCCTTTCCCATGAGTGGGTATAGACACGGGGCAGTGGAAGTTTGAGGTCAGAGTTTTCCTTCTCCTAGGTAAGCTGACAACCAGGGCTCACAAACCCCACCTGCCCAAAGTGATTGGTTTTAAGGCATCAGTAACCCACCTTTGCCCCTTTTCCTGTCAGTGGAATTGGTCCCGCCAGCCTTAGTAGCTAAGCTACACGTGAAGGCCAGGAGCTGGACTTGGTTGTCTGAGGCTATTTGAGGTGCACAGCATTGGGAGCATTGAATAGGTAGTAGGAGCTTATCCCCACTACCACCCCCTGGCTATGACAACCTTAAGGAACCATTCTAGAACACAGACTGTAGAACAGTACAGCACAGGATTTGGCCCTTGTTGAATCATTACAAAATGCTGGAGGAACTCAGCAGGTCAGGCAGCATTTACGAGCAGTCGACAGTTTGGGCCAACCCAGATCCTTCACGGGACTCCTGACCTCCTTTTGTTTCTGTTGCTCATGATTTCCATTATCTGCAGGCTTTCTTATTTCTCTTGTGCGGTACAACCCTAATCACCACAGTTTAGCAACAGGATGGCCACTTCAATCACATTGCTTTCTTGTTCGACTTGCATAACCTTGCATCATTAATGCATTCCTTGTGTGAAGCTTGTGTATCCAATGTCACGGACACATACTTGTCCAGATGACAATAAACTCCAATTTGACTTTGATTTCCATGAAAAATGTTTCAGGGAAACCAACAAACAATCATCTGTAGGGCCAGCGGGTCAATCAGCGTCTGCATAGGGGAACAGAATTGTCAACGATTCTGGTCGAAAGCCGGCATCAGAACTGAGAGTGGGGAGGAGAGGTGTTGAAAATTGAAAGTACATTTATTATCAAAGTACCCGCAGCATGCAGTACACAACCCCGAGTTTCGTCTTCCCACAGACAGGCAGAAAACAAAGAAACACTGTGGGGAATCCATTCAAAGCAAAAAAACATTGAATTCCTATGCACAAAAAAAATCACGCTAAGTGAAAAACACAGAGTATGAAACACCAAACCACAAAGTTCAGCATCAGAATCAGGTTTATTATCACTGGCCTGTGACGTGAAATTTGTCATCGAAAGAGTCCAGGCATATTCAGAACCTTATAGTTCCCACACCCCGCACTTCCCATTTCTACCTCCTACCCAAGATCCACAAACCTGCCTGTCCTGGCCGACCTATTGTCTCAGCTTGCTCCTGCCCCACCGAACTCGTTTCTGCATACCGCGACACTGTTTTATCACCCCTTGTTCAATCCCTTCCGACCTATGTTCGTGACACTTCTCACGCTCTTAAACTTTTCGATGATTTTAAGTTCCCTGGCCCCCACTGCTTTATTTTCACCATGGATGTCCAGTCCCTATATACTTCCATCCCCCATCAGGAAGGTCTCAAAGCTCTACGCTTCTTTTTGGATTCCAGACCTAATCAGTTCCCCTCTACCACCACTCTGCTCTGTGTAGCGGAATTAGTCCTTACTCTTAATAATTTCTCCTTTGGCTCCTCCCACTTCCTCCAAACTAAAGGTGTAGCTATGGGCACCCGTATGGGTCCTAGCTATGCCTGCCTTTTTGTTGGGTTTGTGGAACAATCTATGTTCCGTGCCTATCCTGGTATCTGTCCCCCACTTTTCCTTCGCTACATCGACGACTGCATTGGCGCTGCTTCCTGCACGCATGCAGAGCTCGTTGACTTTATTAACTTTGCCTCCAACTTTCACCCTGCCCTCAAGTTTACCTGGTCCATTTCCGACACCTCCCTCCCCTTTCTAGATCTTTCTGTCTCTATCTCTGGAGACAGCTTATCCACTGATGTCTACTATAAGCCTACTGACTCTCACAGCTATCTGGACTATTCCTCTTCTCACCCTGTCTCTTGCAAAAACGCCATCCCCTTCTCGCAATTCCTCCGTCTCTGCCGCATCTGCTCTCAGGATGAGGCTTTTCATTCCTGGACGAGGGAGATGTCTTCCTTTTTTAAAGAAAGGGGCTTCCCTTCCTCCACTATCAACTCTGCTCTTAAACGCATCTCCCCTATTTCACGTACATCTGCTCTCACTCCATCCTCCCGCCACCCCACTAGGAATAGGGTTCCCCTGGTCCTCACCTACCACCCCACCAGCCTCCGGGTCCAACATATTATTCTCCGTAATTTCCGCCACATCCAACGGGATCCCACCACTAAGCACATCTTTCCCTCCCCGCCTCTCTCTGCATTCCGCAGGGATCGCTCCCTACACAACTCCCTTGTCCATTCGTCCCCCCCCCATCCCTCCCCACTGATCTCCCTCCTGGCACTTATCCGTGTAAGCGGAACAAGTGCTACACATGCCCTTACACTTCCTCCCTTACCACCATTCAGGGCCCCAAACAGTTCTTCCAGGTGAGGCGACACTTCACCTGTGAGTCGGCTGGGGTGATATACTGCGTCCGGTGCTCCCGATGTGGCCTTTTATATATTGGCGAGACCCGACGCAGACTGGGAGACCGCTTTGCTGAACACCTACGCTCTGTCCGCCAGAGAAAGCAGGATCTCCCAGTAGCCACACATTTTAATTCCACATCCCATTCCCATTCTGACATGTCTATCCACGGTCTCCTCTACTGTAAAGATGAAGCCACACTCAGGTTGGAGGAACAACACCTTATATTCCGTCTGGGTAGCCTCCGACCTGATGGCATGAACATCGACTTCTCTAACTTCCGCTAAGGCCCCACCTCCCCCTCGTACCCCATCTGTTACTTATTTTTATACACACATTCTTTCTCTCACTCTCCTTTTTCTCCCTCTGTCCCTCTGAATATACCCCTTGCCCATCCTCTGGGTCCCCCCGCTCGTATCCCCTTTTGCCTATCACCTCTCCAGCTCTCGGCTCCATCCCTCCCCCTCCTGTCTTCTCCTATCATTTTGGATCTCCCCCTCCCTCTCCAACTTTCAAATCCCTTACTCACTCTTCCTTCAGTTAGTCCTGACGAAGGGTTTCGGCCTGAAACGTCGACTGCACCTCTTCCTAGAGATGCTGCCTGGCCTGCTGCGTTCACCAGCAACTTTTATTTGTGTTGCTTGAATTTCCAGCATCTGCAGAATTCCTGCTGTTTATATTCAGATCAGCTCAGTTCTAGTTCAATGCAGCACTGTGTCGCCGACTATTTGAAATGCCTCCACAAACCGCATCAATAATGTCTTGCCCAAGACCCAGGACTCCGGAACCATCCTCTGATAACATTGGTGGGGGGGGGGGTGGGAGAGATGGAGAGAGGGAAAGAGGGAGAAAGATGGGAGAGAGGAAGAGAGAGAGAGGGAGAGAGAGAGAGAGGGAGGGAGGGAGGGAGAGAGGGAAGGAGAGAGAGAGGGAGAGAGAGCGAGGGAGGGGAGGGAGAGAGAGGGAGAGAGAGAGGGAGAGAGGGGAAGAGGGAGAAAGGGGAGGGGGAGAGAGAGGGAGAGAGAGAGAGAGGGGGGGGAGAGAGAGAGGAAGAGAGAGGGGGAGAGAGAAGGAGAGAGGGAGAGATGGAGAGAGGGAGAGAGGGGAAGTGAGTGAGGGAGAGGGGGAGAGAGAGAGGGGGAGCGAGTGAGGGAGAGAGGGGAAGAGAGAGAGAGAGAGAGGGAGAGAGGGAGAGAGAGGGAGAGCATTCGACTCCAGGGACCCTCCTCTGGGAGAAGCAAGTGAGATTGCTACAAACCGACACCTCCCCTCGGGAGCAGAATGAGACGAAGAGAGTGGGCCCGTCATACACAGACACCTCCCCTCGGGAGCAGTGAGTGAGTTGGAGAAAGGGAGAGAGAGAGAGACTGTCACACGCAGACACCTCCCTCTGGCAGCAGCAAGCTGGAGACTGGTATACGACGCTAAACACACACTTGCCTTAAGATTGCTTCAACAGGCGAGGTCGGCGAGAAATGGACCCAATCATGGGCTCACGCCCCATCTCCAAAATAGAGAGGAGAAGGGAAGGGTGAGACAGAGGCCAGAGGTAACTGGTGGGGCTGGGAGGGCAGTTCCGGCCAGGTGGGGGAGGGGGTATGGGATTGGGAGACGGAGGCCGATGTGTTTGGAGAAGCAACCATTGTTTGGTGTCTGGGGATGGAACCCTTTTCTAATCTGAAGAAGGGACCAGTGACCCGTCTGGTGTCTGGAGATAGGCCCAGTGACTGCAGATGAGACCACTGTCTGGTCTGGAGATGGATACACTCTCTAGTCTGGAGGTGGGCCCTCCAAATGGCCTGGTGATGGGACAACTATCTGCTCTGGCGATAATGTGAGCACTATTTAGTCTGGTGCCTGGAGGTGTGACCCGCTCTCTCATATGGTGATGGACCACTGTCTGGCCTGAAGCTGGGAACACTGTCTGGTTTGGAGATAGAATTACAATCTGGTTGGAAGGTGGCAACATTTTCTGGTCTGGAGATGGGAACACTGTCACATCTGGTGTGTGAAGAGGGGTCTATTCTCTGGTCTGGACCACTGTCTAGTCTAGGCTACCAATTGACCTGGAGATGAGAACGTTGTCTGTCTGCAAAGTGGTGTAAGTGACAAAACCCAGCCTGTAGGTAGCAAGCTGAAGGAGCTCAGCCGGTTTGCCGGCATCTCGTTTGTTGCTCCGGTATCCAGCATCTACAGAGTGTCTCGAGTCTCTGTTTAGGATTGTTCTGAGGAAGAACAAGTATGGGCCAGAAATTGAAGTCCTCCATCGGAACCCTCTGCACCCGGGGAGGGTGACTGACAGCGGCACGTGATTGGGAGCCGCGCGGCGTCCCGGGGATGCGGGCACCTCGTCAACCGGGGGCGATGGATAACTGGGGATGATGGACAGCCGCGCGGCGTCCCGGGGATGCGGGCACCTCGACAACCGGGGATGATGGACAGCCGCGCGGCGCCCAGGGGATCCAGACACCTCGACAACCGGGGACGATGGACAGCCGCGCGGCGTCCCGGGGATGCGGGCACCTTGACAACCGGGGGCGGTGGACAACTGGGGATGATGGACAGCCGCGCGGCGCCCGGGGGATCCAGACACCTCGACAACCGGGGACGATGGACAGCCGCGCGGCGCCCGGGGGATCCAGACACCTTAACAACCGGGAATGACGGACAGCCGCGCGGCGCCCGGGAGATCCAGACACCTTAACAACCGGGAATGACGGACAGCCGCGCGGCGTCCCGGGGATGCGGGCACCTTGACAACCGGGGGCGATGGACAGTTCCGCGGTTCCCGAGTAATTCGGGCGCTTTGACAACCGGGGACGATGACATCTGCGCGCCTTCAGGGATCCGGCCGCATCAGTATCGCGGAGCTCCGTCGCAGCCAATTGGTCCGCTGCCGGACGGGCGGGCGGGGCTTACGTGCGATCCTTGGTGCGGCTGGTGGCCGGAGCGCGGAGCCGGGCTGAGCACCGGGGGAAGATGGATTTTCTCCTGGGTGGTGTGGCCGCCTGCGGAGCTTGCATCTTTACCAACCCCTTAGAGGTGGTTAAGACCAGAATGCAGTTGCAGGGGGAGCTAAAGGGACGAGGCTCCTACACGGTCCATTACCGCAACGTCTTCCACGCCACCTACACCATCTGGAAAACGGATGGCGTGCTTGCCTTGCAAAAGGGGCTGATGCCCGGCCTCCTCTACCAGTTCTGCATGAACGGCGTGCGCCTGGGCTCCTATGCCATGCTGGAGTCCGCCGGCTACACACAGACAGGAGGCCGGGTCAGCGCGGTCAAGAGTACGGTGGCCGGAGCGCTAGCCGGAGTACTGGGACCGCTTATGGCCAGTCCCGTCTACATGGTGAGTGCCCTTGTTATAAAGGACTATGAGCTCTGAAACGGTCTTATTTTTCTTTAGATAGGACGGATAAGGGACAGACGTGAGCACGTGGGACTAGCTCAGGTTACTTGGCAGGCATGGGTAAGAGGCCGAAGGGCCTCTTCCCCGCTGCCTGACTCTATAATTATGCAGTTAACAGCAGTGCTAACCACTGCCCATTCAGTCTTGCAGCGAGGCAATTGGCCCTTCAGGCCACGAAGTCCATATCGACCCGACGATGGTTGCAACCCGCTTTGTTCCACGCTGCCATTTGGTCAGCCCGAGGGACTTTATAGCCGGTATCCTCCGGAAGAAAACTTCGCCTTGTTGCCTGGAGGGAGAGGGAACTTTGATCCCTTTCTTACCACTGACTGAACGAGGTAGCGCCCTCCCAGCAGCCGCTCCAGACAGGGGCAGGCTCGCCAGTACCCCGTGGTAGCCGGGTCCCTGATATTTAGGATGCCCCCTGAATTGTCACTTGCTGGAAAACTCGCTCGACTACGGGAGAGGCCGAGTATTGGGCCAATTCTGCATTCAATCCCACCCCCCGGGGTGCGTGTGTGTGTCTCGTTCAAAGGTAAATTTATTATCAAGGTAAATTCTGTTTAAAGTGAAAGAGGAAAGCTTAAAGATGTGTCGGGCAAGTGTTTTTATCCAGAGTGGTGGGTGGCTAGAACGGGCCGCCACGCGAGTTGGTGGTGACAGATACCACAGGGGTATTTAAGAGGCTGTTAGACAGATGGATACGTAAGGAATGGAGGAGTATGGATTACCTGCAGGCGTTGTGTTTGACACAGACTTCATGGGCAGAAGGGCCTGATCCTGCAGTGTATAGCTCAGAGTCACAGAACGGTCATATCCAGGAATACCTTGGGTCGGTTTCAGGTATAAAAAGTTTGGGGGTAGTGAATCTCTGGGATTCTCTGCCCCTGAGAGTGGTGGTAGTCAGATCATCAGATGTAGTTCAGGTGGCAATGGGAAAAAAAGTTGAAAGATCAGAGAAATGAGTTCAGTTCAAAATAAAATTATTATCAAAGTACATATATGTCAGTGTATCCAATGCTGAGATTCATTTTCTTGTGGGCTATCACAGTAAGTACAAAAAACACGATAGAATCAAAGAATTTCCTCCCCCATCCAGTGTACTAAAGACAAACTGCATATAAAAAGGGAAAAAATAGGAAAAAATAATAAATAAATACAAATTAAATATCGAGAACATGAGATGAAGAGCCCTTGAAAGTGAGTCCATTGGTTGTGGGAACAGTTCAGTAGTGTTGGCCAGAATGTGAGTGTATGAGTGTGTCTGGAGACAGAAGTCTGGCTGACACTTATGACTGTGAGGCTAAGCACAACTCCAATGCAATGCTTAGGTTTGCTGACGACACCACTGTGGTAGGCCAAGTCAGAGGTTGTGATGAATCAGCATATAGGAGGGAGATTGAAAATCTGGGCGGAGTGGTGTCATAGCATCCTCTTACTCAATGTCAGCCAGACCAAGGAGCTGCTTATTGACCTCAGGAGAAGGAAACCAGAGGCCCCTGAGCCAGTCTTCATCAGAGGATCAGTGGGGGAGAGGGCTAGCAACTTTAAATTCCTCGGTGTTATTTTGGAGGACTTGTCCTGGGCCCAGCACACAAGTGCAATTACAAAGGAAGCACGACAGCGCCTCTACTTCCTTGGAGTTTGAGGAGATGCGGGATGACATCTAAAACTTTGACAAACTTTTGATGTATTGACTGGCTGCATCATAGCCTGGTATGGAAACACCAATGTCTGTGAATGGAACACTCCACAAAAAGTAGTGGATAGGGCCCAGTCCATCGTGGCTGAAGCCCTCCCCACCACTGGGCACATCTACAAGAAGTGTTGTTGCAGGAAAGCAGCATCCATCATCAGGGACCCCCACCACCCAGGACATGCTCTCTTCTCACTGATGCCATCAGGAAGAAGTTTTAGGAGCCTCAGGACTCACACTACCAGGTTCAGGAACAGTTATTACCCCTCAACCATCAGGGTCTTGAACCAGAGGGGATAACTTCACTTAACTTCACTTGCTACGTCATTGGCACAACCTACGGGCTCACTTTCAAGGACTCTTTGTCTCATGATCTTGGTATTTATTGCTTATTAATTAATTTATTATTATTATTTCTTTATTTTGGTGTTTGCACAGTTTGTTGCCTTCTGTACTCTGGTTGGGCGGTCTTTCCTTTGATTCTGTTATGGTTATTATTCTATAGATTTATTGAGTATGCCTGGAAGAAAATAAATCTCAGCATTGAAGATGGTGACGTGTATATACTTTGTTAATAAATTTACTTTGAACATGGTCGCACTGGGTTTCAGTTTCCTCTCTGTTTGAGAGTGTCCATCTAGTTGGACAGAAGACAGGTGAGGGTTGGCTGTGATGCAGCTCATGGTTGAATAGCCTCTGTGCCCATCCTCCAGACTCCTGAGCAAAAAGACATTTATCCTCACGAGAATGATTCCAGGAATGAAGGGGCTAACGTATGAGGAGTATTTGATGGTTCTGGGCCTGTACGCTCTGGAATTGAGAAGAATGGGGGGGGGGGGGTGGAATCTCATTGAAACCTGTTGAATGGCCTCAGTAGCGTGGATGTGGACAGGGTGTTTCCGATGGTGGGGGAGTCTAGGATCAGAGAGCACAGCCTCAAAATGGAGGGATGTCCCTTTAGAACTGAGATGAGGAGGAATTTCTTCAGCCAGAGGGTGGTGAACCTGTGGAATTCGTTGCCACTGACAACTGTGGAGGCCGTCTTTATGTATACTTAAGGGAGAGATTGATAGATTCTCGATTGGTCAGGGCATGAAGGGATAAGGGAAGAAGGCAGGAGACTGAGGCTGAGAGGGAAATGGATCAGCCATGATGAAATGATGGAGCAAACGCGATGGGCCAAATGGCCTAATTTTGCTTCTATGTCTTTTGGCTTTGTATTTCCTCTTGACTTAGGAGTCCACCAAACTTCCAGACCAATCTCATTCAATTAGTCTTGCTCCCTGTAGCCCTTTCCACTCCTCCCCGACTCTGCAGATTCTACCCCCCCCCCACCCACACACCAGGGGGCAATTTAAAGTAACACACATCAAAGTTGCTGGTGAACGCAGCAGGCCAAGCAGCATCTCTAGGAAGAGGTACAGTCGACGTTTCAGGCCGAGACCCTTCGTCAGGACTAACTGAAGGAAGAGTGAGTAAGGGATTTGAAAGTTGGAGGGGGAGGGGGAGATCCAAAATGATAGGAGAAGACAGGAGGGGGAGGGATGGAGCCAAGAGCTGGACAGGTGATTGGCAAAAGGGATACGAGAGAATCATGGGACAGGAGGTCCGGGAAGAAAGACAAGGGGGGAGGACCCAGAGGATGGGCAAGAGGTATATTCAGAGGGACAGAGGGAGAAAAAGGAGAGTGAGAGAAAGAATGTGTGCATAAAAATAAGTAACAGATGGGGTACGAGGGGGAGGTGGGGCCTAGCGGAAGTTAGAGAAGTCGATGTTCATGCCATCAGGTTGGAGGCTACCCAGACGGAATATAAGGTGTTGTTCCTCCAACCTGAGTGTGGCTTCATCTTTACAGTAGAGGAGGCCGTGGATAGACGTGGAATGGGGGAGATGCGATTTAAGAGCAGAGTTGATAGTGGAGGAAGGGAAGCCCCTTTCTTTAAAAAAGGAAGACATCTCCCTCGTCCTAGAATGAAAAGCCTCATCCTGAGAGCAGATGCGGCGGAGACGGAGGAATTGCGAGAAGGGGATGGCGTTTTTGCAAGAGACAGGGTGAGAAGAGGAATAGTCCAGATAGCTGTGAGAGTCAGTAGGCTTATAGTAGATATCAGTGGATAATCTGTCTCCAGAGACAGAGACAGAAAGATCTAGAAAGGGGAGGGAGGTGTCGGAAATGGACCAGGTAAACTTGAGGGCAGGGTGAAAGTTGGAGGCAAAGTTAATAAAGTCAGCGAGTTCTGCATGCGTGCAGGAAGCAGCGCCAATGCAGTCGTCGATGTAGCGAAGGAAAGGTGGGGGACAGATAGCAGGATAGGCACGGAATATAGATTGTTCCACAAACCCAACAAAAAGGCAGGCATAGCTAGGACCCATACGGGTGCCCATAGCTACACCTTTAGTTTGGAGGAAGTGGGAGGAGCCAAAGGAGAAATTATTAAGAGTAAGGACTAATTCCGCTAGACGGAGCAGAGTGGTGGTAGAGGGGAACTGATTAGGTCTGGAATCCAAAAAGAAGCGTAGAGCTTTGAGACCTTCCTGATGGGGGATGGAAGTATATAAGGACTGGACATCCATGGTGAAAATAAAGCGGTGGGGGCCAGGGAACTTAAAATCATCGAAAAGTTTAAGAGCGTGAGAAGTGTCACGAACATAGGTCGGAAGGGATTGAACAAGGGGTGATAAAACAGTGTCGCGGTATGCAGAAACGAGTTCGGTGGGGCAGGAGCAAGCTGAGACAATAGGTCGGCCAGGACAGGCAGGTTTGTGGATCTTGGGTAGGAGGTAGAAACGGGAAGTGCGGGGTGTGGGAACTATAAGGTTGGTAGCAGTGGATGGGAGATCCCCTGAGCGGATAAAGTCGGTGATGGTGTGGGAGACAATGGCCTGGTGCTCCTTAGTGGGGTCACGATCGAGGGGTAAATAAGAGGAGGTATCCGCGAGTTGTCGCTGTGCCTCGGCAAGGTAGAGGTCAGTACGCCAGACTACAACAGCACCCCCCTTATCGGCGGGTTTAATAATAAGGTTAGGATTAGTGCGGAGGGAGTGGAGAGCAGAGCGTTCCGAAGGAGTGAGGTTGGAATGGGGACAAGGTGCGATGAAGTCGACACGGTTGATGTCCCGTCGGCAATTAGCAATAAAGAGATCCAGAGCAGGCAGAAGACCAGAGCGGGGTGTCCATGAAGAAGAGGAGGGTTGAAGACGGGAGAAGGGGTCATCGGTGGGGGTGGAAGAGTCCTTGCCGAAGAAGTAGGCTCTGAGACGGAGACGGCGGAAGAAAAGTTCTGCATTGTGGCAAACATGGAACTCGCTGAGGTGTGGGCGAAGGGGGACAAAGGTGAGGCCCTTACTGAGAACAGAGCATTCTGCCTCAGACAGTTGAAGGTCGGAGGGGATGGTAAAGACCCGGCACGGATGAGAGCTCGGATCGGAGGGGGGAGGGGGGTGGCTGGGGGTGTCAATGGAGAGGGGAGGGTTGGAGTGAGAGGAAGATGGAGCCTCTGAGGGCCCAGGAATTGACGGTGGGATCACGTACATCTGCTCTCACTCCATCCTCCCGCCACCCCACTAGGAATAGGGTTCCCCTGGTCCTCACCTACCACCCCACTAGCCTCTGGGTCCAACATATTATTCTCCGTAACTTCCGCCACCTCCAACGGGATCCCACCACTAAGCACATCTTTCCCTCCCCCCCCTCTGCATTCCACAGGGATCGCTCCCTACGCAACTCCCTTGTCCATTCGTGCCCCCCATCTCTCCCCACTGATCTCCCTCCTGGCACTTATCCGTGTAAGCGGAACAAGTGCTACACATGCCCTTACACTTCCTCCCTTACCACCATTCAGGGCCCCAAACAGTCCTTCCAGGTGAGGCAACACTTCACCTGTGAGTCGACTGGGGTGATATACTGCGTCCGGTGCTCCCGATGTGGCCTTTTATATATTGGCGAGACCCGACGCAGACTGGGAGACCGCTTTGCTGAACATCTACACTCTGTCCGCCAGAGAAAGCAGGATCTCCCAGTGGCCACACATTTTAATTCCACATCTCATTCCCATTCTGACATGTCTATCCACGGCCTCCTCTACTGTAAAGATGAAGCCATACTCAGGTTGGAGGAACAACACCTTATATTCCGTCTGGGTAGCCTCCAACCTGATGGCATGAACATCGACTTCTCTAACTTCCGCTAGGCCCCACCTCCCCCTCGTACCCCATCTGTTACTCATTTTTATGCACACATTCTTTCTCTCACTCTCCTTTTTCTCCCTCTGTCCCTCTGAATATACCCCTTGCCCATCCTCTGGGTCCCCCCCCCTTGTCTTTCTTCCCGGACCTCCCTGTCCCATGATCCTCTCGTATCCCCTTTTGCCTATCACCTGTCCAGCTCTTGGCTCTGTCCCTCCCCCTCCTGTCTTCTCCTATCATTTTGGATCTCCCCCTCCCCATCCCACTTTCAAATCCCTTACTCACTCTTCCTTCAGTTATCCTGACGAAGGGTCTCGGCCTGAAACGTCGACTGCACCTCTTCCTAGAGATGCTGCCTGGCCTGCTGCGTTCACCAGCAACTTTGATGTGTGTTGCTTGAATTTCCAGCATCTGCAGAATTCCTGTTGTTGGCAATTTAAAGTGGCCAGTTAACCCATCATTGGGATGTGGGAGGAAACTGGAGCACCCAGGGGAAAACCCTGTGGTCATGGGGGGAAACATACAAACTCCACACAGACACAGAGCGGCGCAGGTCTGGATTGAGCCTGGGGCTCTGCTCTAGTGTCGTGAGGCAGCCACTGGGACACCCTCCCCTCCCCTCACCCCCCCGGTAGGATTGGATACAAGGTGTCTACGACAAGAGTTCACAGTCTCTGAATATGCAGGGGACCATATTGAGATGAGGGGGAACTTTTTCAGTCAAAACCGAAGAATAGAGAAATGCAGGGCTCGACCCATCACGTTGATGCTGACCACCAAGCAACTGCCGTCACTAGTGCCATTTGCGAGGTCTTTGTGTCCTACACCTTGGTGTTTCAAGTGCTCATCCAGATACTTAGTAGATGTTATGATAGTCTCTGTCTCCACCACTGCCTCGGGTAGATGTTTACATCTGGAGAACAGAGGTCTCTGTGCACATCTGGGCAATAATGCAAAATGTGCTGTCAGAGGAAGGGGATCTGATGATGGAGTTTAAAAGTCTATTAGACACCCGGACATGAATGGATCCTATGAAGGTAATGGCGTGGGGGTGTGGATTGAGTGCACGGGCACTTCCAGGGAGAGGGAACCGAGAACTATACAGCATTGAGAGGTGAAAGATTTAACAGGAACATGAGGGGCAATGTCTTCATGCAGAAGTTGGTGGGTGTGTGGAGCATGCTGCCAGATGAGCTGGTACAACAATACAGAGGGAGAAGTGGAGAGAGTGAACAATTTCAAGTTCCTTGTTGTTAATATCTCTGAGCACCTCACCAGGTCCTAACATATCGATGCAGCTATAACAAAGGCAAGTCATGGCTATATTTCATTAGAAGTTTGAGGAGATTTGGAATGTCACCTAAAACACAAAAGTGTGGAGAGCATCCTGAGTAGCTACATCACTGTCTGGTGTGGGGACGGGCAGCTACTGTACAGGATCGAAGTAAGCTGCAGAGAGTTGTAAACTCAGTCTGCTTCGTCATGAGCACTAGCCTCCGTAGTCCCTACCTCAGAAATTACTAGGCTTACCTATAGCCCTCTATTTTTCTAAGCTCCATGTACCTATCCAAAAGACACTATCGTATCCACCTCCACTACCGTTGCTGGCAACCCATTCCACACACTCACCACTCTCTGTGTAAGAAAACTTACCCCTGACATCGCCTCTGTACCTACTCCCCAGCACCTTAAACCTGTGTCCTCTTGTGGCAACCATTTCAGCCCTGGGAAAAAGCCTCTGACTATTCACATGATCAATGCCTCTCATTATTTTATACACCTCTATCAGGTCACCTCTCATCCTCCATCGCTCCAAGGAGAAAAAGCTGAGTTCACTCAACCCATTCTCATAAGGCATGCTCCCCAATCCAGGCAACATCCTTGGAAATCTCCTCCGCACCCTTTCTATGGTCTCCACGTCCTTCCTGTAGAGAGGTGACCAGAACTGAGCACAGTACTCCCAGGTGGGGTCTTCTCATTGCTGCCATCAGGGAGGAGGTACAGAAGCCTGAAGGCACACACTCAACAGTTCAGGAAAGCTGCCATCCAATTTCTAAATGGACATTGAAACCATGAACACTACCTCACTACTTCCATTTCATTTCTGTTTTTGCACGACTTATTTAACTATTTGGTATGCATACAGTATATACAAACTGTAATTCAGTTTATTTCCTGTATTTGCATTGTACTGCTGCCATATAATAACAAATTTCATGACATATGCTGGTGATGTTAAACCTGATTCTGATATTTGGATAGGGGTCCAGTTTAACTCAGCATCACGAACATCATGGGACAGAGATCCTGTACGACGTTCCTAAGTCGTTCGTCATGTCTTCCCAGAATTGGGGTGGGTTGGTGAAATTTGTCATTTTCCCTGTGCTTCTGAAGCTCTGTGTCATTTTACAGGTGAAGACACATCTCCAGGCTCAGTCTGCATCCAGCATCGCAGTGGGGCATCAGTACAAGCACCAGGTAGGCTCTGGTATGCCTATTATATCTCCTGTACCTAATAAAGTGGCCACAGAGCATACGTTTGTGATCATCTGCTGCTGTTGCCCATCCACATCAAGGTTCAACATGTTGTGTGCTCAGAGATGCCCTTCTGCATACCACATGTTTATTTGAGTTACGGTCGCCTTCCTGCCAATTTAAATCAGTCTGGCTATTCTCCTCTGACCTCTCTCATTAACAAGGCGTTTTCAACAAGTTGCTCACTGGATTTTTTTTTTCCGCACCATTCTCGAGATTTCATGGGAATTAACCTTTGGGCTTTGACTTCTGGGCTCACGTTGACCTCTGACCCTGGAACTTGCTGACCTCTGGTGTCACTCACTCGCGTGCTTCCTGCCCGCACAAACCCCCATCCTTGCAGTCCTGAGGATCGCTGGTCTCATCCTCAGTGCCTGCCAACCCAGTGTCTGGGAACGCTGGCCTTTGACCGCAGAGCACTCTGAACACTGGCTCCTGCCCCTGACTCTTCACTTACTCCGCTCGGCTGTCTAAGAGGAAATCTGTGCGGGAGACTTCTTAAGGTGGAACTGGAGCAGTTCCACTCTCCTGACCTTGGAAGTCCATGTCCGGTTGTACAAGTAGTCATCACAAACTGGGGTCTTCCTTGGTCGCAGTGGATAACCATGACGTTTTCTGTGCCTTGTCATGCCCTCGCTCTCCACGGAGCGTTGCAGAGCCACCTTCCTGGCCATTGGATCTCACTGTTGATCTCATCCTGCAAAACTGTTGGAGCTGACTTCGCAAGCTAGGACAGGCATGTTAATCCTTTTTCCCTCTATTAACCTCTTTCCCCCCCCCCATCCATTCTCTATACCCTAACTCCCCATACTGTACCCAAAACTATCCCTGCAGACCTAAAAAGCTGATCGACCAACTCTGAGGTAGAACCACAGTGGTCATCGTAGTTGCTCCAGCTGCTCCGGGCTTTGTGTCTGCAAGATCTGTGGCGTTTTGCTCCGCTGTGTGATGAACTGAAGCTGAGGCTGTGGGCCTGCAACGGGCTTCATGTCAGTGGACTCACTTTCATTCTGAACATCTATTGCTTGCTTTTACTGTGTACGATGTGCGTCTGTGTTTTTTCTCTCCATTTTGTGTGGATGTTGGTTTCTTTGTTTTGTGGCTGCCTGTAAGAAGGCGAAACTCAAGACTGTATAATGTATACGTAATTTGATCATAAATGAACTTTGAGTTCAGTGCCATCTTGACCGGAAGAGATGGAAGCTATCCTTCAGTCCAGTTCTATGTGCTGTCAGGCTTTTGAATCTTCTGCCTGATGGGACGGGGGGCATGACTGTTCACCCCTGATGCACGACCATTCAAGAGGGAATGACCAGGCTGGGAGGTGTCTTTGATTATGTTGTCCCCGGTCCTGAGGGGGGGGGGAATGTAGACCCACCAAGGTGGTGCAGGCATATCGTGACTTGTTTCCTTGTCTACCAGGTTCACTTCGACAGCTTTGTTGTAGTTGGACGAGACGGTGGTGCGACTGCACCCTGGCGTATTTCAGTAGTTCTGCTCACCCTGTTGTAATCAGCACATTAAGATGGAAAGTGTTTACAGAAAATTTCTTATCTATTGAGATTGGAAATAATTTGGAAAACGCATAGCTCAAGTTAGAGAGGGGTTTAGAGGCGCACAAATTCAAATGGGCATCAGTGAGAGGCAAACACGTGGAATGCAAAAGAATTCTGGTTTTCCACGAACAATTCTGTAAATAAACATGTAAACCCTGATCCTATTTATAAGCTGATGGGGACAAAATTCAAGACCACAACACATGAAGTTCTCCCCACAGCCAATCAGTGACAAGACTTCTTCCCTATATCACAATTGCGTTTCCAAAATGACGACCAAACAGCTGAATGATAAGTATATAGAAGCCAAGCATTCAGAGGACACAGCACAATCGACAGTGCACAGGTAATGTCTCCTTGTATGGTGATGAAACATTTGCAAGTAAATTGCCAAGATCGAACAACCCAACCCAGCCATTTGTTGAGCTACAGCACAGAATAGGCCCTTTCATCCCTTCGAGCCGTGCTGCCCAGGAACCCCCGATTTAACCCTAACCCAATCACTGGACAATTTACAATGACCAATTAACCTACCAACCAGTACGTCTTTGGACTGTGGGAGGAAACTGGAGCATCTAGAGGAAACCCCGGTGGACACGGGGAGAATGTATAAACTCTTTACAGGCAGGAGTGGGAATTGAATCTGGGGCACCGGTACTGAACCGTTCCGCCCTATGATGGATGTGTCAGGAGCCGTGGGACTGTGTTGTGGGGAAAGTTTGGGTACACTTGGACTTGATGCATTGGGACTGTTGGAGATGGAGGAATAACCTTATGGAAGTGATGGGGCATGAATAGATTGAATGCATACTCCCAGGGAGAGGGCATAGGTTTAGGTGAGAAGGGAGAGGTTTAACAAGAATGAAGAGGAAACTTCTTTGTGCAGACGTTAGTGGGAATATGGAGGGAGTGGTGCAAGAACAACACTTGGGCAGGAAAGATTTAGAGAGATACACACCAAATGTGGGCAAGTGAGATCAGCTGAGATGGGTATTTTTTGTCAGCATGGATCCTACCGATTTAAATGACTCTTCCAGGCCATTAGAGGTTTTTGTGGGAATGTCCCAGGTTTCCACACCCCTGGTGTGAACAGGTTCTCCCAGACCTTGCATAATTTTAAAGCTTTCTGGATCCATGAGAGGTTCTCTCCATCTGTCCTGTCAGGTCCTTGGCAAATCAGAAACTGTGCAGATGCCAAAAACTCTGAAACAAAATCAGGAAGAATGCTGGGAGCTCTCAGCAACAATTTTCCCTCTAAAGTGTGCGCCCACACACATTCTTTGCTACCAGCACACAAAGGTTGTTGTGTCTACCTCGTTGACAAGTTGAGTATATTTCAGGATCATACACAATCACATTTCCTTTTCCAGTTTCTGATGTGGACGGTGTTGACAACGTAGAGTTTGTGAAGATTTGTCTGCAGATTTTAGAACTGGTTTATTTATACTGTTTTTATTGAAGAAATTATTGATTCACTGTGTCAAATTCCAAAACAGTAAAGGGAATGAAGCACAAAAAAACTGTTAGTTCATTTAAAGCAGAATGGCTTATTATCCTTAAAATAGCTTCGGGTTCACTTCCGCTTAAAAAATTCAATGAGCACATGTTGTTATCACTGGGAAAAATATTGCACAGCAGAAGATTTTTGTGCACACTGGTCATTACAAATTAGAGGGAACATTTCTCAGCAAGTCAGGTGCTGTCTGTGGAGAGTGAGAGACAGATGGGGGAGACAAGGAGAGGGACAGGGAGAAATTAATGTTTCAGATCAAATAGCTGGAAAAGAGTGTGACAATTTCTAATGAAGAGTCTTGGAGTGGATCTGAAGTGGTAACTGTCTCTTTCCCCCTCCACTGAGCTTTTGGAGTATTTGCTGTTGGCATCAAAGGATCCTACAGATGTGGATTGGGATAGGTTGTTTTCTGGCAAATGGATCAGACACAGAGAGAAGCTCCTTCTACACTGTCCCATCACACACTCCCAGGATCAGACACAGAGTGAAGCCCCCTCTACACTGTCCCATCACACACTCCCAGGGTCAGACACAGAGTGAAGCTCCCTCTACACTGTCCCATCACACAGTCCCAGGAAGAGATGCAGCAAAGGGGTGCAGGAGGGGCCAAGGTGACCATCCAGTACCACAACATGGAGGTCACTAGCTGGTTTATGACCACCAAACAGCCTCGATAGGAAAACACCCTGAGAAGGCCTGACCAGTGCCCCAGCCGGGCCATGACTTTCATCTCCAGGTCCTGCCAGTTCACCAGCCAGGTCTCCCCAGGAGGACTTAGGTAGACTCCCAAATAGAGAAGATGTCTGGTGCTCCATTCAAAAGCTCTCATCTCCTCTGGCAGGGAGTCCACCTGCCACTGACCCATTAAGAGTCCGGAACATTTCGCCCAGTTGAGCCTAGAAAGCTTCTTGGCACTCGAGTGTCCTCTGCAGGTCACTGGGATCTGTCACCATGAGGAGTACATCATCGGCATAGGCCGAGAGGACGACCTCCATGTCCAGTTCACGCTGAACCAGACCCATCAGCCTTCGCCGAAGAAGGCTTAGGAATGCTTCGACACAAATCGCATACAACTGGACGGACATGGGACACCCCTGACGTACTCCTCTTCTGAAGGGAATGGGCACTGTCTGCAGCAGAGTATAAGAGCCGAACCTGGGCTACAAAGTGTTGTCTGAGCCCAAATGCCTGTAGAGTGCCCACCAGGAAGCTGTGGTCTACCCGGTCAATACTCCTTTGTTGTGAGAATGCAGAGGAAGTTGGTGGACTTCTGGGGTAACAAGAAACACTGCGGTTTTGTGTCTCCCAGTGGGAGAGGGCGAACAGTGGCTGGTGTGTGTACGTATGCGACTGTTGGCTCTCTGTCTTAGAACCCTGCAGAGATTCCTGCATGCCGAGCAACCTCCCAGGTGGCACGTGTTGGGGACATTCTTTCTCCGGAGGGACTGTTGTCTTCATGATGAGATGCGGCAACCACCAGTGGGTGTCAGCCGTGCTGCTTTGCGGAGTCTGCCCAGCTTCTATCAGGACCTATTGGGAGTCTGGAACATGGTTCTGGACTAGTTCCTGAGGATTGGAGGGTGGCTAATGTAACCCTGCTTTTTTTAAAAAAGGAGGGAGAGGGAAACCGGGGAATTATAGACCGGTTAGCCTAACATCGGTGGTGGGGAAAATGCTAGAGTCAGTTATCAAAGATGTGATTACAGCACATTTGGAAAGCGGTGAAATCATCGGACAAAGTCAGCATGGATTTGTGAAAGGAAAATCATGTCTGACGAATCTCATAGAATTTTTTGAGGATGTAACTAGTAGAGTGGATAGGGGAGAACCAGTGGATGTGGTATATTTGGATTTTCAAAAGGCTTTTGACAAGGTCCCACATAGGAGATTAGTGTGCAAACTTAAAGCACATGGTATTGGGGGTAAGGTATTGATGTGGATAGAGAATTGGTTGGCAGACAGGAAGCAAAGAGTGGGAATAAACGGGACCTTTTCAGAATGCCAGGCAGTGACAGTGGCAAGGCTCAGTGCTGGGACCCCAGTTGTTTACAATATATATTAATGACTTAGATGAGGGAATTAAATGCAGCATCTCCAAGTTTGCGGATGGCACGAAGCTGGGCGGCAGTGTTAGCTGTGAGGAGGATGCTAAGAGGATGCAGGGTGACTTGGATAGGTTAGGTGAGTGGGCAAATTCATGGCAGATGCAATTTAATGTGGATAAATGTGAGGTTATCCACTTTGGTGGGAAAAACAGGAAAACAGATTATTATCTGAATGGTGGCCGATTAGGAAAAGGGGAGGTGCAACGAGACCTGGGTGTCATTATACACCAGTCATTGAAAGTGGGCACGCAGGTACAGCAGGCGGTGAAAAAGGCGAATGGTATGCTGGCATTCATAGCAAGAGGATTCGAGTACAGGAGCAGGGAGGTACTACTGCAGTTGTACAAGGCCTTGGTGAGAGCACACCTGGAGTATTGTGTGCAGTTTTGGTCCCCTAATCTGAGGAAAGACACCCTTGCCATAGAGGGAGTACAAAGAAGGTTCACCAGATTGATTCCTGGGATGGCAGGACTTTCATATGAAGAAAGACTGGATGAACTGGGCTTATACTCGTTGGAATTTAGAAGATTGAGGGGGGATCTTTTTGAAACGTATAAAATCCTAAAAGGATTGGACAGGCTAGATGCAGGAAGATTGTTCCCGATGTTGGGGAAGTCCAGAACGAGGGGTCACAGTTTGAGGATAAAGGGGAAGCCTTTTAGGACTGAGATGAGGAAAAACTTCTTTGCACAGAGAGTGGTGAATCTGTGGAATTCTCTGCCACAGGAAACAGTTGAGGCCAGTTCATTGGCTATATTTAAGAGAGAGTTAGGTATGGCCCTTGTGGCTAAAGGGATCAGAGGGATGGAGGGAAGGCTGGTACAGGGTTCTGAGTTGGATGGTCAGCCATGATCATACTGAATGGCTGTGCAGGCTTGAAGGGCCGAATGGCCTACTCCTGCACCTATTTTCTATGTTTCTATGGTTGCCTCAGGCCGGGAATCCCCTCCTCTGGTAGAGTCCTGGCCGACCCTTGCCCTATCTCAACGGATGTCGGTGCGGCTCAGGTGTGTGGAACGACTCAGGCTGAGCTGCTCGTCGGGCGCAGACTTCGCAATCTTATCCAAGAGCCAAGCCCACACAACTTGAGCCGTCTCCCCTCGACACCCACAATCCCGTTCAGGGATGTAAGTAGGAGGTACCTGTATGGGCTGCTGCTCCACACCCTCCACTTCCTAGCTGTCGTCCACTGTCCCGACACGCCATGGCGGTCAGTCTTTCCACCTGGAGGTGAAGGAGGGTCCCCAAAGGAAGTCCCTTTACGAGGGTGTTCTTCCCATGTACCTTGGGGATCTGGGGTGGAGGCTGCTGCATAGAGCGATGCCTTGTAATAAATTCTTTAGTTTGTACACGGATCTCCCAGCCATATATCACTTCTGTGGGCTGGAGGAGACCGTGTACCAAACGTACATGGAATGCGTGAGGCTGCAGCCCCGTTTTGTGTATTTGTGTGGGCCGCTTCTCGCCTTCTGGTTGCATTTCAGCCCCACCCTAGGGGCTATGTTCGTGCCTGGGTAACCACTGAGAGGGAATAGGCGCAGTCCACAGCAACCACAGAGGCTTTCTGGGATTAGTGCCATTATTGACAGAGATGGAAACATTTTAGTTTAATGTCATTTGCCGAGTTGTGTAGTAACTGTGTTTGTCATTGATTTGTATATATTGTAGCAATGAATTTGTAATGAATATATTTTGTAAAAAAAAAAGTGCCCGACACAGAGTGAAGCTCCTTCTGGCCGACCCTTGCCCTACCTCGATGGATGTCAGTGCGGCTCAGGTGTGTGGAACGGCTCAGAATGAGCTCAGCTCTGCATCACCGGAGCTGCTTGTTGGGCCCAGGCCCCACAATCTTATACGAGACCCGAGCCCACACAACTTGAGCCATCTCTCCTCGACAGCTACAATCCCATTCAGGGATGCAAGTAGGGAGTACCTGTATGGGCTGCTGCTCCACACCCTCCATTTCCTAGTCCTTGTCCACCATCCCTACACACCATGGCAGGCAGTCTCTTCCACCTGGAGGAGAGGAGTTCCTTTGGAAGTCCCTTTACGAGGGAGCTTTTCCCATGCACCCTGGGGATCTAGGCTGGAGGCTGCTACATAGAGGAGTGCTCTGTAAAAAGCTCCTTAGCTTGTACACAGACCTCCTAGCCACATGCCACTTCTGCAAGCTGGAGGAGACTGTGTACCACAAGTACATGGAGTGTGTGAGGCTGCAGCCCCTTCTTGCATATCTGCGTGGGATGCTTCTCGCCTTCTGGTTGCATTTTAGCTCCTGTCAGGGCGCTGGAGCAGGGATGCAATCGTAGACCCAGTACTGTGCACACAGTAATATTAACTGAGTAATAAATCCCAAGGTGCAAATAAAGTCGGCGTCAAAGTTCAGGCAGAGATCAAAACATCCAGAGGAATCCAAAACCAGAATCAGGAAACAGGCAGAGTCAATATTCAGAGGGACGGAGTACAGATACAAATGCTGGAAAGGCTCAGGAAAATTCACTGGCACAATCTGATAACAAACAGGTGAAAACACAGGACTGAATTACACTGACAATAAACAGAGAGGCAGATGATAGGTGGAGCACAATGAGACACAGGCGTCAGCAATACAGGTAATAATGAGAAACAGGTGAGAGATGGAGTACTCAGTAATACAGGGGCCAGAGTAGAGCAGGAGCAGCGAGAGGAGCACGTGGCAATACAAAAACCACAGACTGACAGCTAGGGTGAAACACACAAAAAGACAAAGTTCAACTGGAGGTACTGACAGCCCCACCTATTTATATACAGTCATCTGGTAAGCAGGGGGGCATAGAGGAATGAGGATGTCCTTGTCAACTTGCTCCTGGGCCTGGCAAAAACAGCTTTCCGCGGGTCCTGGAAAAGGGTGGTGGAGGGATCTGCCTGGGCAGACAACCTGGCAATGTTTAGGGGTTATGTTCATAACCGGGCAACCACTGAGATGGAACACCTACTGTCCACAGTGATCAAAGAGGGGTTCTGGGATTAGCAGCATCATTGACAGAGATGGAATCATTTTAGTTTCCTGTCGTTTGTCTAGTGGTTGTGTAGTAATTGTGTTAGTCACTGGTTTGTATATATTGGAGCTCTGAATTTGTAATAAAGATATTTGTTTAAATAAAAAAGGGTCAGACACAGGGTGAAATTCCCTCTACACTGTCCCATCACACACTCCCAGGGTCAGACAGAGTGAAGCTCCCTCTACACTGTCCCATCACACACTCCCAGGGTCAGACACAGAGTGAAGCTCCCTCAACACTGTCCCATCACACACTCCCAGGGTCAGACAGAGTGAAGCTCCCTCTACACTGTCCCATCACACACTCCCAGGGTCAGACAGAGTGAAGCTCCCTCTACACTGTCCCATCACACACTCCCAGGGTCAGACACAGAGTGAAGCTCCCTCAACACTGTCCCATCACACACTCCCAGGGTCAGACACAGAGAGGAGCTGTGCTGACTGAGCTGGGAGAAATCGAGGCAAAACTACTGGATAAAGTTCGTGGAATACTTTGGAGGTGGCTCTAAAAGTCTCTTGGACAACCGAGTGAGTGACGGCGCTGGTGTGGAAACTCGGTGTGCAGTTTTACTGCCGGTTTGGGCTGGGTTTGTTGGCGGCTGCTAACTGCGTAGCTCCCAGCTGCGGCCGCTGGCAACTCGCCAGGAAGCCGGTTCGCTCCAAAACCGGAGGCAAACGCCGTCGTTCCCCCCCATTGACAGCGGGGCAACGTTCCTCCTCCATTGTTTTCCTGATTTTCGTCCGGTGTCGGTGCCGGAGCATCTGGAAGGACGTTTCGGCCTCTCCCGGCCTGGGTCTCTGCAAGTCCGACGGAGCCTTTCCTGGCGTCGAGCCAGCGAAGAACTGTCGACTGCAAACTTTCCCGGCCAGTTATCCGACTCGTTCCAGGACTTCTAACCGGCACCGCTGTAGGATTCTCGGACTGGAAAGAGCGCCAGCATGCCGGACCGGTCTCCAGGGAGTCGCGGGCCTTCGGGGAGTTACGCAAGGGCGGCTGCCTCCCCGGCCTCGGACAACGCCCTTTTTCGGTCGGTGAAGGTGGAACGTGGGGTGCAATGTATTTTGCGCCCTGGAATGACACTAGAAAAGTGTACGGAGGCAATGGAGGACCTTGTTGGGAAAGGTGGTATTCTGGCCACCGAGAAGGAGTTTGGAAAGGCGGTGTTTTATCTGGTGAATGAAGAGCTAGTGCACCGGGCCCTAAGCAGGGGAGTCACGGTAGACAACATCTTTTTACCTATGGAGCTGGTGACGGCCCCCACGCAACGTATCGTGCTTGGGCATGTTAAGCCTTTCATTCCAAATGAGGACTTGCTACCCCCACTGGCCCGTTTAGGGCAAGTAAGGTCGGAGATCACTGCCATCCGACACAAATTTAAGAGACGCACCCTCCGCACCGTAATCTCTTTCCGGCGTCAGGTATTCATGCAGCTGGAAAGGGAGGACGATGTTGAGGGCCGGTTTACTGTCCGGCATGAGGGAGTGGATTATCAGGTGTACTGGAGCTCCGAGCGCCCGCGGTGCCATGCGTGCAGGGGGGTGGGGCACTTTCGGAGGGACTGTCCTGCCGGCCGGAACCCGAGGGAGCCCATTTCGGGCACCAGTGCCCCAGCTACCTCTGCCCCTGATCCTACTCCTGCACGTGCATCTGCGCCTGCATCTGACCCTGCCCCCGCCCGTAATCCTGCCCCAGCCCCTCACCCTGCCCCTGCCCCTACCCCTACCCCTACTCCTACGGTTGGGTCGGTCCCTGCTCCTCTCCCTGTGGTTCGGGTGGGGGACGGGGTGGAGTCTGTGCGGAGTAAGAAGGCAAAGGGGAAATCCAAACACAGTAAGAAGCGGGCCTTTGAGGCTGCAGAGCTCACGCCCATTTCGCCTGAAGTGGAGCGTGGGGCTCGGGGAGGTGCGCTAGCAGACGGGGCGATGGAAACAGAGAGCGCCGCCCCATCGGTGAAGCCTGCACCTGTGTGCTCCTCCGGTGTGAAGAGGAGAAGGGAACGTTCCCGCAAGAGGGCAGGGGATGTAGATGCGGAGGAGTCCCAGGAAGGGGTGGGAATCCGGGTAGGGGTTGGTTCTAAACCTGAGTCCCCAGATGTAGCCACCAGTCCTGGGGAAGATGGTGTGGTTGTGCAAATAGCTTGTGATAGCCCTGTTTGCACAAATGAGGCAGCCCTGGAGGCCTCCACCCAGGACCTACCAGTCAGCGCCTCTCTGGAGGCCAGTGTACCGAATAATGTAAGAGGAGACGAGACAAAGCTCTCTCATTCTCAGCACCAGGCTGCTTGTGAATCCCTTGGACCAAAGGTGCCGGGTTCCCCTCTATGCCTGCCCCCTGGGGAGGGCGTTTTTCTGTGCACGTCGACCCCAGCAATTAATGACTTGCAGGGAGTCCCTGGGGATTGTCCCTCCACTGTCGCAAATGTGGATGAGGCTGATGCGACGGTGGAGCGGGCAGGTAAGAGCGAGGTGCCCGCTGCGCGGTATGGGTCACAAGCGCAGCCATCTTTTGGAACATGCGGGGAGGCCGATGGGGATTCTGTCTGCAGTGACGGGTTGGAGGGGGACTCTTTCGATAGTGAAATAATGGACATCCTCACCCCTCCTGAGAAGTCCCCATTGATACCTGTAGAGGAAATTAAGCATTTTATTCTCACCTCTGAGGGTGCCAAGCACCGGCCTCAACTAGCCTCGCTACGCTGGCCCAGCATGCCGAGGCTGGTGAGGTCCCTGCGAGTCATCCTCGGACGAAAGGGAAAGGGAAAGAGGAATGCGGTGGCGGGGAACGACAGACGGCAACTAAAATCTTTCCTAGATGACCTAGTAAGGGACATTAGAGGGAGAAGCAGCCTCGCTCCTACGGGGGATGGTGGGTCACAGGGTGTCGCTGGTACCGCTCGAGCCCGGAAGGCAAAAAGTAACCTTGCTTTCTTTCCGGACAGTGTGGTGGAGGGCGCCTCCGCTCTCACTGAAATGGGCACAGCTGCTGAGCCCGAGTGTGCTCCCGCCATGAAGCTTACCATAGCTAGTCTCAACGTAAACGGCAGCAGCGGTCCTCTTCGCAGGCATAACAATCTCTCAGCCCTCAGGGATGGGCGGTATACGGTGAGTTTCCTGCAGGAAACCCATACCATCCCCGGGGACGAGTCTGCTTGGCTCCTAGAGTGGCGGGGCGGGGTCTACATGAGCCACCTCAGCTCCATTTCTAGCGGGGTGGCGATCCTGTTGGCCCCGACCTTCCAGCCAGTAATTGAAAGAGTCCAGGACGTTGTGCCCGGCCGTCTGCTCCACCTGGTTGTGCGCCTGCATGGCGTACCATTGCATTTTATCAATGTGTATGCTCCCAGGCGCGGTGTGATGCAGACGCGCCTATTCTGCCAGCTGTCCACCCTGCTGAGCTCCATCGATCCTGGGGATTGCGTCATCCTCGGGGGAGATTTCAATTGTACCCTCGAGGCGGAGGACCGTTCGGGCCTCCAACGCGACCCAGTATCGGCAAAAAAGTTAAAGGAGCTAGTCGGCTCCTTTGACTTGGTGGACAGCTGGCGGAATCTTAACCCCAACTCTAGCGCCTTCTCGAGAAGGTCTAGAGAAGGAGGTTCCAGGATAGACCGCATTTACATCTCTCGGGCCTACGTCTCCCGCGTGTCGGCGTCCTCCATGCGGCCAGTGTCGTGCTCGGATCATCACCTTGTGTGGATGGAATTTATTCCACTACACCCTCGGGTGGGATCCGGGTATTGGCATTTTAACAACCGGCTGCTGGAGGACAGCCGATTCCGGGATTCGTTCCGAGCTTTCTGGGTCTCCTGGAAGGAGAGGCGGAGAGAGTTCTGCTCCCTACGGCTATGGTGGGATGTGGGCAAAGCCCACATCCGGTTTTTATGTCGGGAGTACACTAGGGGGTCGACAAAGAGGCGGAGCTCTGAGGTTGAGCGGCTTGAGAGAGCGTTGCTTGACCTGGAGTCCCGCCTCGGTCCGACCGCTGGAGACCAACAGCTGTGGCAGGAATACCAGGAGAAGAAGGACGCACTAAGGAACCTGCAGCTCCAGCAGTCCCGAGGTGCGTACGTGAGGTCACAGATCCAAATGCTGCAGGATTTGGACCGTGGCTCACCCTTCTTCTACTCGTTGGAAAGGTGGCGGGGAGTTCAAAAGCAGCTAGTGGAGCTGCTGGCTGCCGATGGCTCTTCCATCACGGACCCTGATGGAATTAACAACGAGGTCCGTTCATTCTATCGGTCCTTATTCTCGCCTGATCCGTCAAATGCGGAGGCGTGTAATGAGGTCTGGGAGGATTTGCCGAAGGTCAGCCCAGAGGACGCAGTGCGTCTGGATGCCCCCCTGACTCGGGAGGAGCTGTCCACTGCCCTTCGGCAACTCCGGAGGGGCAAGTCCCCTGGTTTGGATGGACTGAGTGTTGAGTTTTATCAGGCTTTTTGGGATGTCCTGGGGGATGATTACAGCCTTGTCCTAGGGGAGAGCCTAGCCACCGGAGAAATGCCCCTCTCATGGCGGAGAGCTGTTGTGGCCCTACTGCCCAAGAAGGGAGACCTCCGCCTGCTAAAGAACTGGCGGCCGGTCTCCCTCTTGTGCGTGGACTACAAGATCTTCGCCCGGGCAATGGCCAACCGTCTGGGTTCGGTAATTGGACAGGTGGTCCATCCTGACCAATCTTATACAGTCCCGGGCCGCTCCATCCAGGACAATGTCCACCTAGTACGGGACCTGATCCACCTACTCCAGGAGACTGGGACCCCGGCAGCGTTTCTTTCTCTTGACCAGGAGAAGGCTTTTGACCGGGTGGACCACAGTTTCCTGGTGGGCACCCTGCAGGCTTTTGGGCTCGGACCACACTTTGTGGCCCGAGTTCGGCTCCTGTACTCTGCCGCAGAGTGCCTAGTTAAAATTAATGGATCATTGACAGGACCTATCCACTTCCGAAGAGGAGTGCGTCAAGGGTGCCCCATGTCCGGTCAACTGTATGCGATCTGTGTCGAGCCATTCCTTGGCCTTCTTCGGCGAAGGCTGACAGGTCTGGTTCTGCGCGAACCGGACATGGGGGTCGTCCTCTCGGCCTACGCCGATGACGTACTCCTCATGATGACAGACCCCTGTGACCTGCGGAGGATGTGCGAGTGCCAAGATGTTTTCTCGGCGGCATACTCCGCCAGGATCAACTGGGCGAAATGTTCCGGACTCTTAGTAGGCCAGTGGCAGGTGGACTCCCTGCCGGAGGAGATGAGAGCTTTTGAGTGGAGCACCAGACGTCTTCTCTATCTGGGAGTCTACCTGAGTCCTTCTGGGGAGACCTGGCTGGCGAACTGGCAGGACCTGGAGACAAAGGTCATGGCCCGGCTAGGGCGCTGGTCAGGCCTTCTCAGGGTGCTTTCCTATCGAGGCAGGGTGGTGGTCATAAACCCTCTGGTGGCCTCCATGTTGTGGTACCAGATGGTCACCTTGGCCCCCCCCTGCCCCTTTTGTCGCGAGAATGCAGAGGAAGCTAGTGGACTTCTTCTGGGGAAACAGGAAGCACTGGGTCTCTGCAGCGGTTCTGAGTCTCCCAGTAGGAGAGGGCGGACAGTCGCTGGTGTGTGTACGCGCACGACTGGCGGCTCTCCGCCTCAGGACGCTGCAGAGATTCCTGTACGCCGAGCACCCTCCCAGGTGGCACGTGTTGGCGACTTTCTTCCTCCGGAGGGGCTGCTGTCTTGCCGAAGATATGCAGCTACCACCGGCGGGCGTCAGCCGTGCTGCTTTGCAGAGGCTTGCCAGGCTTCTATCAGGACCTACTGAGAGTCTGGAACATGGTTGCCTCAGGCCGGGAATCCCCTCCTCTGGCAGAGGGCGGGGTCCTGGCCGACCCTTGCCCTGTCTCAACGGATGTCAGTGCGGCTCAGGTGTGTGGAACGACTCGGGCTGAGCTGCTCGTCGGGCCCAGGCCCCGCAGCCTTACCCGAGAGACGAATCCACACAACTTGAGCCGTCTTTCATCAACATCCACAATCCCATTTAGGGATGCAGGCAGGAGGTACCTTTATGGGCTGCTGCTCCACACCCTCCACTTCCTAGCATTTGTCCACCGTCCCGACACGCCATGGCGGTCGGTCTTTCCACCTGGAGGTGAGGGGGGTCCCCAGTGGAAGTCCCTCTACAAGGGAGTCCTTCCCATGCACCTTGGGGATCTCGGCTGGAGGGTGCTGCATAAAGCGGTGCCCTGCAATAAGTTCTTTAGTTTGTACACGGATCTCCCAGCCGCGTGTCACTTCTGCGGGCTGGAGGAGACCGTGTACCATATGTACGTGGAGTGTGTGAGGCTGCAGCCCCTTTTCGCGTATTTGCGTGGGCTGCTTCTCGCCTTCTGGTTGCATTTCAGTCCCACCCTATTCATATATGGTCATCCAGTAAGGAGGGGGGCACAGAGGGATGAGGATGTCCTTGTCAACTTGCTCCTGGGGCTGGCGAAAATTGCCATCCGTGGCTCCTGGAAAAGGGTGGCAGGAGGTTCTCCCCGGGCGGACTGCCTGGCTATGTTTAGGGTGTATGTTCGAGCCCGGGTAAACATTGAAAAGGAATACGCGCAGTCCACGGCGACCGTCGAGATGTTCCGGGACCGTTGGGCTCCGTGGGGTGTAAATGCCATCATTGATGAGGATGGCAATATATTGGTTTAACATGTATTGTCTGTTTGTAGTGTAGTAAATATGTTAGTCACTGGTTTTGTAAATATTGTATAGCACCGACATTTGTAATAAAGAATTTTGTTAAAAAAAAGAAAAAAAAAAAAGGGTCAGCCACAGAGTGAAGCTCCCTCTACACTGTCCCATCACACACTCCCAGGGTCAGACACAGAGTGAAGCTCCCTCTACACTGTCCCATCACACACTCCCAGGGTCAGACACAGAGTGAAGCTCCCTCTACACTGTCCCATCACACACTCCCAGGGTCAGACAGAGTGAAGCTCCCTCTACACTGTCTCATCACACACTCCCAGGGTCAGACACGCAGTGAAGCTCCCTCTACGCCGTCCCATCACACACTCCCAGGGTCAGACACAGAGTGAAGCTCCCTCTACACTGTCCCATCACACAGTCCTAGGACACAGGTTAGACGAAGGAACCTTTTGTTGAAGATGGTATCCACTGGGGCATGCAAGTGTCTAGTTCACTTCCTCTCAAGTACTTTACAACTTACTCATTTTAAACATGTGCTCTGACAAATAACTGATTGTGTTGCAGTGGTGGATGTGGTTGACAGTGGCAGCAAGGCTTTCCCTTCCTTCCAACAGCTGCTGCTCCACAACAGTGAAGCAACGTGTACTACGACCCAGTTTATTCAGCGCCCATGGGATCACAGTCATAGAGCCAGAGCGTTAAAGCACAGAAATAGGCCCTTTGGCCCATCTAATCCATGCCATACCTGATTCTGCATACTCCCATTGACCTGCACCCGGACCATAACCCTCCATACCTCTCCCAGCCATGTACCTACCCAAACTTCTCTTAAACGTTGAAATCAAACCCACATCCACTGCTCCCACTGGCAGCTCGTCCAACACTTTCATCACCTTCTGAGTGAAGAGCTGTCCTCAGGTTCCCCTTAGATATTTAGCCTTTCACCTCTAACCCATGACCTCTAGTTCTAGACTCACCCAACTTCCGTGGAAAAAGCTTGCATGCATTTACCCTATCTTTCCCCCTCATAAACCTCTATCAAATCTTCCCTCATTCTCCTGGGCTGCAGGGAATAAAATCTGAACCTATTCAACCTTTCTCTCTCACTCAAGTCCTCAAGACCCATTAGCCTCATAGTAAATTTTCTCTGAACTCTCAGTCTTATTGATATTTTTCCTGTAGCTGGGTGACCAGAACACATAATACTCCAAATTCGGCCTCACCGACGTCTTGTACAACTTCAACATAACATCCCATCTCCTGTACTCAATACTCAGATTAATGAAGGCCAATATGCCAAAAACTTTCCTTGTGACCCTATCAACCTGTGATGCCACTTTCAATGAATTATTCATCTACTGCACTCCTCAGTGTCCTACCATTCACTGTGTAAGACCTACCCTGGTTTGTCCTCCCAAAGTGCAACACCCCGCACTTGTCTGCATTCAATTCCGTCTGCTATTTTTCAGCCCATTTTTCCAGCTGGTCCAGATCCTACTGCAAGCTCTGATAGTCTTCCTCACTGTCCAGTACACACCACTAATGCCCTTCTGCACACCAATGTTGTTACGCATGGTTATTTGAGTTACTGTCACCTTCCTGTCAGCTTGAACCACTCTGACCTCTCTCATTAACAAGGTGTCTTCACCCACAGAATTAGCCAATCACTGGATTTTTCTTTTGGTTTCTTGAACTATTCTCTGTAAACTTTAGAGCAGGGGTTTCCAAACATTATGCCATGGACCAATACCATTAAGCAAGATGTCTGTGGACCTCAGATTGGGAATCCCTGCTCTAGAGACTGTTGTGCATGAAATCTCAGAAGATCAGCAGTATCTGAGATATTCAAACAACCCTGTCTGGCACCAACACATTCCACGGACAAAATCAGTCAGATCACATCTCCTCCCCATTCTGATGTTTGGTCTGAAAAACAACTGAACCTCTTGACCGTGTCTGTATGATTTATTCACTGAGTTGCTGCCACATCTTTAGCTGATTACAGCTGTTCCATAATGCAAATATTGAAAGTGCACTCTGGGGACCAGGAGTGGAGGCAGCTCTTTTCAATAAGTTCTTAAGCCGGCACATGGATCTCCCGGTCACTTGTCACTTCTGCAGCTGGCAGAGATGTGTACCACATGGAGTGAGCTTTGCACAAACCTGTGGGGGCTGCTTCTCACCTTTGGCGAGCATTTTCACCCCCTGTGCGGTAAGTGTGGGCCACAGAGTAATGGCAGCAGACGGAGAGCAGCTTAGGCCAAAGTTCAGAGGTGGCAGTAGCTTCTGCACAGATCCGGGAGTGTTCATTCAGCAGAGGTTTCTCTTAGTGGCAATGACCTTACCTCTTGCACAACTCCTCAGAGTCCTTGTGAAATAGGGCCAACTTGTAAAATCAGAAGCCAAGAAAAGGGAAGCCATCCAGGAAGTGATGATGGAGGCACGAGTTTAAATCATGACACAATCCTCGAAAAACCCATTAGAGACTTCCACACGCCACAAGCCCATGAAAATACTGACATACTCCCTGGGGCCAGCTGTAAATACCAATGCACTCATCATCACACCCTGTAAATACTGACATTCTACCCGGGAGCCCCTGTGAAGACTGACATATTTCCCAGCACCCCCTGCAAAGACTGACTTTCTACCCGGACACCCGCTAAATACCAACATGCTCCCCGAGAGCCCCGTAAAGACTGACACACTCCCCAGCACCCCATGTAAAGACTGACCCAGGTCTACCCGTGGAGCCCCCCCCCACCGTGAATACTGTCACACTGTCACACTCCCCGTGGAGCCCCCCCCACCGTGAATACTGTCACACTGCCACACTCCCCGTGGAGCCCCCCCCACCGTGAATACTGTCACACTGTCACACTCCCCGTGGAGCCCCCCCCCACTGTGAATACTGTCACACTGCCACACTCCCCGTGGAGCCCCCCCACTGTGAATACTGTCACACTGTCACACTCCCCGTGGAGCTCCCCCCCACCGTGAGTACTGTCACACTGTCACACTCCCTGTGGAGCCCCCCCCCCCACCGTGAGTACTGTCACACTGCCACACTCCCCGTGGAGCCCCCCCCACCGTGAATACTGTCACACTATCACACTCCCCGTGGAGCCCCCCCCCCACCGTGAGTACTGTCACACTCCCCGTGGAGCCCCCCCACTGTGAATACTGTCACACTGTCACACTCCCCGTGGAGCCCCCCCCCCACCGTGAGTACTGTCACACTGTCACACTCCCCGTGGAGCCCCCCCCCACCGTGAATACTGTCACACTCCCCGTGGAGCCCCCCCCACCGTGAGTACTGTCACACTGTCACACTCCCCGTGGAGCCCCCCCCCCACTGTGAATACTGTCACACTGTTACACTCCCCGTGGAGCCCCCCCCACCGTGAGTACTGTCACACTGTCACACTCCCTGTGGAGCCCCCCCCCCACTGTGAATACTGTCACACTGTCACATTCCCCGTGGAGCCCCCCCCCACCGTGAATACTGTCACACTGTCACACTCCCCGTGGAGCCCCCCCCCACTGTGAATACTGTCACACTGCCACACTCCCCGTGGAGCCCCCCCCACCATGAGTACTGTCACACTGTCACACTCCCCGTGGAGCCCCCCCCCACTGTGAATACTGTCACACTGTCACATTCCCCGTGGAGCCCCCCCCCACCGTGAATACTGTCACACTGTCACACTCCCCGTGGAGCCCCCCCCCACTGTGAATACTGTCACACTGCCACACTCCCCGTGGAGCCCCCCCCCCCACTGTGAATACTGTCACACTGTCACACTCCCCGTGGAGCTCCCCCCCACCGTGAGTACTGTCACACTGTCACACTCCCCGTGGAGCCCCCCCCCACTGTGAATACTGTCACACTGTCACACTCCCCGTGGAGCCCCCCCCCACTGTGAATACTGTCACACTGTCACACTCCCCGTGGAGCCCCCCCCCACCGTGAATACTGTCACACTGTCACACTCCCCGTGGAGCTCCCCCCCACTGTGAATACTGTCACACTGTCACACTCCCCGTGGAGCTCCCCCCACCGTGAATACTGTCACACTATCACACTCCCCGTGGAGCCCCCCCCCCACCGTGAGTACTGTCACACTGTCACACTCCCCGTGGAGCCCCCCCCCACCATGAGTACTGTCACACTGTCACACTCCCCGTGGAGCCCCCCCCCACCGTGAATACTGTCACACTGTCACACTCCCCGTGGAGCCCCCCCCCACCATGAGTACTGTCACACTGTCACACTCCCCGTGGAGCCCCCCCACTGTGAATACTGTCACACTGTCACACTCCCCGTGGAGCCCCCCCCCACCGTGAGTACTGTCACACTGTCACACTCCCCGTGGAGCCCCCCCCCCACCGTGAATACTGTCACACTCCCTGTGGAGCCCCCCCCACCGTGAGTACTGTCACACTGTCACACTCCCCGTGGAGCCCCCCCCCACTGTGAATACTGTCACACTGTTACACTCCCCGTGGAGCCCCCCCCACCGTGAGTACTGTCACACTGTCACACTCCCCGTGGAGCCCCCCCCCCACTGTGAATACTGTCACACTGTCACACTCCCCGTGGAGCCCCCCCCCACCGTGAATACTGTCACACTGTCACACTCCCCGTGGAGCTCCCCCCCACTGTGAATACTGTCACACTGTCACACTCCCCGTGGAGCTCCCCCCCACCGTGAGTACTGTCACACTCCCCGTGGAGCACCCCACACCGTGAATACTGTCACACTGTCACACTCCCCGTGGAGCACCCCCCCCCCACTGTGAATACTGTCACACTGTCACACTCCCCGTGGAGCTCCCCCCCACCGTGAATACTGTCACACTGTCACACTCCCCGTGGAGCCCCCCCCCCACCGTGAGTACTGTCACACTCCCCGTGGAGCACCCCACACCGTGAATACTGTCACACTGTCACACTCCCCGTGGAGCACCCCCCCCCCACCGTGAATACTGTCACACTGCCACACTCCCTGTGGAGCCCCCCACCGTGAATACTGTCACACTGCCACACTCCCTGTGGAGCACCCCCCCCCCCCCCCGTGAGTACAGGCACACTCCCCGGGAGTGGTAGGGAAGCCACTCGGACATTGATGGGGTGCGGCACCCTAGGGGCAGCTCAGAAGCAGAGCCGTGCAATCGCTTTACAGCACCAGCTGAAAGATTCAGCTTTGATTCCAGCCACAGTCTATGAGGAGTTTGTTCTCCCGATGACCACGCGGATTTCCTCCGGCTCTCCGCTTTTCTCCCATGTGTGGTTAAGGTTACGGTCAGTCAGTTGTGGGGGGAGGTGGTGGCGAACTGTCTTTTTGGAGTCCGCAAGGTGTGGGTCACACTCAGTGTTGTCAGGGAGAGTCCCCCCACCCCCACTTTCACTACTGAGGTTAAGCTCCGGCGGAGGAAACGGAGCAAGCTGAACAACTTGATGTCTCAGGAAGGCTGACAGTGTCCCCGAAGACCACGTGTGCAGGAAGTGTGTCCAGCTGCAGCTCCTGACAGACCGCATGGCAGCGCAGGAGCTGTGCATGGACTCACTTTGGAGCATCCGAGATGCTGAGAACGTTGTGGATAGTGAAGCACCTTCAATTACTCCAAAAGACTGAGGTTTGGTAAAATACTGAAAGGCTTTTATTCGCTGTACAATACGACCTCCACAGTGAGTGTCTGCCCCCGGACTGAGGGGGAGGGGCAAGGCGAACACCTTTATACCGGACTCTGTGGGAGGAGCCACAGGGGCAGTCAGCAGAGGGGTGTGTCCAGACAGGTAACCGAGTTACAACATATATACATGGTTTACCACATTCACCCCTCCTTTTTTTAAAAAGAGTCCCGCGGGGTGAAGTGACTGACAATATTTACAAGAAGTATATTTACAGGTTAAGTCTATCAGACGGTCGAGTCCGTCGCTGTGATCTACGTAGCACTGGCGGTGATTGCATCGGCGATGGCGGTTGTGCTGGCTCCGGCCTGACTTCAGGTGCCAGCACGTTAGGTGTCGGTAATCCCTCGTGCGTGTGCGTCGTGCCCGGTATGGGAGTGTCGTGTGGTGTCTGTATAGGGTTTGGGGTGCACGGTGTGTCGTAGGTACATACATTGGTGGGTACGGGGTCAATAGTCACCATGGAGTGTTCAGGGTAGGGGCCCGGAGCTCCGGCGGGTGCCAGGTCGTGGATGGAGACCGTGTCCTCCCGCCCATCAGGTAAAACCACGTAGGCATACTGGGGGCTCGCATGAAGTAAGTGAACCCTCTCGACTATCGGGGAATATTTATTGCTTCTCGCATGTTTCCGAAGCAGCACTGGCCCCGGGGACATCAGCCAAGTTGGTAGGGTGGTTCCAGTGGTCGATTTTCTGGGAAAAGAAAAGAGCCGCTCATGAGGGGTGGCATTGGTGGCCGTGCATAACAGGGAGCGGATGGAGTGGAGTGCCTCGGGAAGGACCTCCTGCCAGCGGGAGACCGGCAGTCCCTTTGACCTGAGGGCTAAGAGTGTGGCTTTCCACACTGTGCCATTCTCCTTCTCTATCTGTCCATTCCCCCGGGGATTATAGCTCGTGGTCCTACTGGTTGCAATTCCCCTAGCCAGTAGATATTGGCACAGCTATTCACTCATAAACGAGGACCCTCTGTCACTGTGGATATAGCATGGGTATCCGAACAGAGTGAAGAGCTTGCGCAGGGCTTTTATAACTGACGTGGTATTGGTGTCGGGGCAGGGGATGGCGAAGGGGAACCGCGAGTACTCGTCAATTACGTTAAGAAAGTACACATTGCAGTCGGTGGAGGGAAGGGGGCCCTTAAAGTCAAGACTCAGTCGCTCAAAGGGGCGGGTGGCCTTGATGAGTGGTGCCTTTTCGGGTCGGTAGAAGTGCGGTTTGCATTCTGCACAGACTTGGCAGTCCCTGGTCATCATCCTGATCTCAAGGGAGTAAGGCAGGTTCCGGGCTTTCACGAAGTGGAAAAGCCGGGTGACTCCCGGGTGGCAAAGGTCTACATGTAGGGCGTATAGCCGGTCGATCTGCGCACTGGCGCATGTTCCCCGGGAGAGGGCATCGGAGGGCTCGTTGAGCTTCCCAGGCCTGTACATGATGTCATAGTTGTAGGTGGAGAGTTCGATTCTCCACCTCAAAATTTTATCATTTTTGATTTTGCTCCGCTGCTGATTATTAAACATGAATGCGACTGAGCGCTGGTCAGTTAGCAAGGTGAACCGTTTGCCGGCAAGATAGTGCCTCCAGTGCCTTATAGCTTCCACTATGGCCTGGGCCTCTTTCTCTACCACAGAGTGCCGAATTTCAGGGCCTTGAAGGGTACGGGAGAAGAACGCCACTGGTCTTCCTGCCTGGTTGAGGGTAGCAGCCAGCGCAAAGTCGGAGGCGTCACTCTCTACTTGGAAGGGAATGGCCTCATCCACCGCATGCATTGCTGCTTTGGCAATGTCCCCTTTTATGCCGTTGAAGGCCGCGTGGGCCTCGGCAGAGAGGGGGAATGTGGTGGACTTGACCAGGGGGCGTGCCTTGTCTGCGTAGTTAGAGACCCATTGGGCGTAATATGAAATGAAGCCCAGTCACCTTTTGAGGGCTCTGAGGGTATTGGGAAGAGGAAGTTCCAACAAGGGGTGCATACGGTCGGGGTCAGGGCCAATGACTCCATTCTCCACAACACACCCAAGGATAGCAAGTCAGGT